>NC_057798.1:21494393-21528589 GCF_018294505.1 Triticum aestivum | reverse complement strand
CCCAGTGCTTGCCTAAGTTTTTGAAAATCCTATCGAGTGAAGATCAAACCTCCCACTCGGGGGCTTAGCTGCAGCCCAGTGCTCGCCTAAGTTTTTGAAAATCCTACCAAGTGGAGAGCAAACCTCCCACTCGGGAGCTTAGCTGCAGCCCAGCGCTCGCCTAAGTTTCTAAAAAATCCTACCGAGTAGAGAGCAAACCTCCCACTCGGAGGCTTAGCTGCAGTCCAAGTACTCGCCTAAGTAAACAAAATCCTACCGAGTGGTAAGCCCGCCTTCCGCTCGGGGGCTTAGCTGCAGCCCAGTGCTCGCCTAAGTTTCTATAATCTTTCCGAGTGGAGAACAAGTTTCTCACTCGGAGGCTTGGTTGCAACCAAGCACTCGCCCAAACATGACGAGCACAAGTCGACTGCAATTTGTGCTTCACTCCTGCCTGCAAAAGAGCATTTCAGATGCTAACATATATTCCAACCCAAAGAAGATAGTTGTCCAAAAGAAGCAAACGTATTTCAACGGCAAATCAAGTTCGGATAACGTCCTACGGACCCGGAAGCGCTCAGGCATCAAGCCTGTTAAAGTTTGGCGGTTACAAAAATCACTCGGCATTCCGAGGCAAATTTAAATTACCAAGCGTAATTGTTTTTTTACCCCTCCTGCGGAGGGCTGGAAGGCGCAACGAACTCGTCCAGGTCGATCCCATCTGCAATCCGAGTGGCGGCCGCGATGAATCTCCATGAAAGAACGGAAGTCATGCTTCCTAGTATTGGCCACCTTAAGAGACACCAGCTTGTCCTCTCTCGCTTCTTTGCAGTGGACGCGGACCAAGGACAGTGCGACGTCAGCACCACACCGGGCAGAAGACTTCTTCCGCTCTTGCACTCGACTCGAGATCTCGTTCAGTCGAGTCATCAGCGACTCAAGGTCATTCTGGAGCGTTTCTTCTAGCCAGAGCGATGTGTCGATGTGTGATGTAGCGGCCTTCAGTCTTGCAAGATAATCGACCACTGCAGCAATGCGGGACTCGAGGCGGAGCACGTTCATAGCAGTTTCATCCTTCACCGGAGAATTGATGGGGTCCAAGCCAGTCTCCACTCGACTAGTCTCCTCTTCAAAGTTTTGGCAGAATTATGTGGACATGATTCAAGGATAAGCTAACACCCTTACAGCAAGTCAGTAACTACCAATGGGAGATAAGAGGTTACCTTCGAGCATGAGGAACAGCTTCTTGGCGAGTCCTCCCAGATAAAGCTCCAAGTCATTTTTCTTTCCTGCCAGTTCACCAGCTTTGTCGTCTAGGACCATGTTGGCATTCCTCAGTCGAGTGACTTCTTGGTTGGCCACGTCAAGAGCGGCTTTCAGTCGAGTGTTATCTTCTTCGAGTTTGTTGACGGAAGCCAACTTCTCTTCTGCAAGCCTGGTCTTGTCTGCAGCCCTTTTCTGCGCCTCGACAAGGTCGAGGTCCTTCTTCTTCAAAGCATCCTTCATTTTTTCTACGAAAATCACAGTAAGATCAGATTCGGAGACAGGCAAGAAGCGAGGACAGTCGTCAAGATTCTCAACAAACATACCTTTTGCCTCCTCCTTCGCCTTCGTGAAGTTCTCTTGAACAAGCTTTTGATCAAGCTCAAGCTGGATATACTTGTTCTCCAGCTCGGTGTAACGAGAAACAAGGTCACAAGATTTCTGCAAAAGTTCAATCGACAGACATCAATGACAGATCACTTCCGAGTGACTAAAAGGAAAAATCGTACTATTTCTAAGACTACAGGTGAATCTAAAACATTCAACTGTAGTCTCGGGGACTACACCCAGTGGGTGCACTCAGTGTGCCCCCACTAGTTCTAGAAGCTAGACTCAGAGTCGATCAGTCGACCGGAAGCAGTTAACTGTCAGCAAAAAAAATTCAGACCATAGCCGATTGCCAGCAATCGACCACGGTCTCGGGGACTACACCCAGTGGGTGCACTCAGCGTGCCCCCACCAGTTTCATTGATTCCACTCGACCATGGTCGAGTGGAACAAGCAAAGTGAGAAATCTCAAGATACTAAAACTATAGTCGACTGCCAGCAGTCCACTGTAGAATCGACACACCCAGTGGGTGCATGACAAAAATCAAGATTTCCAATCGGTGTTCAATTACTTGGACATTGCTCTGGAGAGCTGAGCTCACATCATAAGCTGCTTGGCTGGCAGTTCGGATCGCCTTCACCTGCTCCATCATAATCCCGGCCTGGCGTATAGCTTCCTTGGCAGCGCTTGCTTGGTCCTCCGGGACGTGGTAGCTAGAGAAGAGGGAAGGCGGGTCAGCACTCGACGACGAGGGACGGGCAACCATCAACGGCTCCGCAAAGGACACGGTAGCCCGAGCAACATTGCTCCCCTCGGGAATCTGTGGTCCAGGTGCTGACGTAACCTGTGCAGCCTTGCCAACAGTCGCCTTTCTGCTCCTCCTCTGCCTCAGCGGCGCTTCCTCGTCATCATCAAGAAGATTGATGACAACATTAGGTGGAGCTGCAGAAGAAGTTCAAAATCAAAAATGGAGATTCAATCGACCAAAAGCGCAACCGCACAGATCATACCAGGTTGAGAAGTCGCAGCATCTTCCATTTCTTGATCCTCATGCCTGGCTGAAGTCTCAGAAGTAGCAGCGCTGCGATTTGCAAAATATCAGTCGGTCAGCAGAGTCGACCGAGAGTGGAAAACATGAGTTACGATCATTACCCAGAGATAGTCGGAATCTCCATCCTCATCTTCGGTAGGGCCTTAGCCGGTTTTGACGGGGCCGCTCGGGGTTGCTTCGACGCCTTTTCAGTCGGCGCCGGTGAAGTTGTCCGAGGACGTTTAGTCGACTGCCCAGCAGGCGCGACTCCCTTGCCACGATCAGCCACAGGGTCGTGGGTGAGCTTGGACCTCCTTTCGGAACGAGGAGGCACAACTTCCTCCTCCTCTTCCTCCTCCTCGTCCTCCTCGTCAGAACCTACATCCTCCTCACCCTCATCGACGTCCGACTCCCACTCCTCTTGGCTTTCGCCTCCACTTCCTTCCTCTTTTTCGGCCTGCGCCTGCGCCCCGTTGGGCATCGAGTACAGCTCAGTGGTTTCCTGAAAGACAGCAAGCAAGACCAAGGTCAATCGACTGATTTACGACGAAATAGAATGGACGGAACAATCGGAAGAAAATAGTCGTACCTTGTCCACCTCATAAGATTGGTCGAGTGGAACGATCCTCCTAGCTCCCCGAGGGTTGTCCTTGTTCCCAGTGATGGCAGTCATCCACCTCTCCAGTGTAGCATCGTCGACCTCCTCTGGGTGGACCTGACTGGTGTCTTCAGTACCAGAATACAGCCACATCGGATGGCCACGGTACTGGAGTGGTTGGATGCGCCGCCGAAGGAAAACCTCCAGAAGGTCCATGCCGGTCACGTCGTCACGAATCAACTGAACTACCCGCTCCATCAACATTTTCACCTGAGCCTTCTCCTCCGGAACTACTTTCAGGGAGGAGGGCTTGCTCACTCGACTCATCGAGAAGGGAGGGAGCCCGGTCGACTGCCCTGGCGTCGACCGGTCTTGGCAGTAGAACCAGGTTGATTGCCACCCTCTGGCCGACTCGGGAAGGGTCATAGCAGGGAAAGCGCTCTTACTCCTCATCTGGACCCCGAGACCCCCACACATCTGGATCACCTGGGTTCTCTCGTCATTGGGGCTGGCCTTTTTTACCGTCTGGGAGCGACAGGTGAATATATGTTTGAAGAGGCCCCAGTGCAGCCGGTAACCCAAGAAATTCTCACACAGAGATACAAAGGCAGAGAGATAGGCGATGGAATTTGGAGTGAAATGGTGAAGCTGAGCTCCGAAGAAATTCAGAAATCCTCGGAAGAAAAGATGCGGCGGCAAAGAAAACCCTCGATCTACATGAGTCGCCAAGAGGACGCACTCACCCTCCTGAGGTTGCGGTTGACACTCTGTCCCCGGAAGCCTCGCTGCTCCGTGCTCGATCAGCCCCTCATTGGCTAGGTCATCGAGGTCCTTCTGGGTGATGGTCGAGTGGATCCAATCTCCTTGGATCCAACCCTGCGGCAGGCGAGACCGCGATGAAGATCCACCCCGACTGGGCGCTCTCCCCTTCGCTTGCGCCGTCACCTTCTTCGCCCGCTCCAAAGCCGCCGTCTTGTCCTTCACCATTGTCGCCGACGAAGCTGGAACAGGGCAGCAGCACTGGGCAGTTGATGAGCGCAGCAGATGAATCTGGAGATGAAGGAGGAGAGAATGAGGAAGCACTGTTCGGAAAATGTGACGCCCGGATAGTTACGCTACAGTAAGCCTCTGCTAATGGTGCCACGTCACCTCGGTTACTCTTGATAAACTCAAGTTAGTTCAAAAACGATTCAAATTAAAATATAAAATATAGGCAAACAGTAAAATTTTCAAATATCAAAACTAAAATAGTTCGGGTTGTGCCAAATAATGCATAGGTAATTATGGTGAAGAAACCACGCTTTTATAAAATGCCTAAGTACTCTAAAATGAATAAAGTAGTAGCAAAAACAATTATTTGAATGCTTTAAAATAATAAACAAATATTGTACTAGTTTATCTAGTCACCAAACTTTTTGTGGCAGTACTAAATAATGGCTAGTATTTGTTTTGACAAGTGACACTTCTTACAAAATTCTTTTGGTGGCTCAACTTAAATGCAAAACATGAGCTAAGATTTAAAACAAAGAATTAAAGAGAAAAGAAAAAAAGGAAAAAGGGCCTACAAACTACTTTGCCACTGGGCCATAAGTGGCCACGCGGCCCAGCTCACCTTCCCATCTCCTTCCTGTTCACAGAAGCCTCGTGGACAGAGGGGGCGCGTCCGTGGCCGGGATGGCCACGCGCCGGCCATACGGTGACGCCCCGACGTCCTATAGGTACCCCGACGCCCTTTCCCGAACCCTGGCCTATCCACTCCTTACCCCGCTCTCCCTCTCCCATTACAGAAGCCGCCCGCCGCCACCATCGCCGCCACCTCGTCGATCCGGTGGCCACCGGCCTCCCCTCCTCGCGCCAAGGCATCCAGGAGCTTTGCCATCGTCGTCTCGTTCGCCTACGTGCTCTGAATCGAGCCGGGACAGCCCATACGCTCGCCATCGAGCTCATCTCCGCCGCCGTTCGTCATTGGTTTCGACGGCTTCACTGCATCCCGCGCCTCCCCGAGCGTCTCCCCGTCAACGATGTGAGCCGACGCGCTTTTCCCCTCTGCCTTCCCCTTGATCTGCATCCTCTGACCGCCGTGCTCGTCGTTGGCGTCCCCGCGCTCGGCCGCCATGGCCAGAGCTCGCTCCGCGCGTGCTCACCCGCGGCCCTGACCACGCCCGTTTCCCCGCTCATCCCAGCGCGCGACCGCCTCGCCACCTAGCTGCTTAGCTTGCTCGAATTCGAGTCGCAGCACCAAACTCGCACACATCCAAGCCCCGACCCCCGCTCTGCTTGTCGTTGTTGTTGCCACCAGCCACCTCCGGCCAACCCGCCGCTACTAGCGCTGCCGATGCCCTATGCAGGCGCCGCCCGCGCCTTGCCTCCCTCCCGTGTGTGTGTTGCTGCTACTGCCTCGTGCCCGGCCCAGTCCCCCTTCCACTGCCGACGACGTCTGCCCGCGCGCCTCGCTGCACCTGCCGGAGACCTCCCTTGCCCGCACGCCTCCTCCCCCATGCTCACCCCCTGCGCATGTGGCCGCGCCCCCAGTCGCCTCCCTGCTCGCGCGACGCCGTGGGGCGCCGGTGCTCATCCCGCGCGTGCCGACAACAGCGCCGGCCGCGCCCGTCGCCCCCCGCGGCACGTGCTGCCCGTTCGCGTGGCCCCTCGCCGGCTGCGCCTTCCGCTGCTGCTCCGGCCACCCCTCCGCCGCCTCCCTGGCTCCGGCCGTCGGCGCCTGTTGTGTCGTGCGTGCCGGCCGGGGGGAATCCCAGCCGAGGCCATGGCCTCGCCCTCGATGGGCGCTCACGCCTGGTAACCGCTCGCCCGGGCACCCGTTTGGCCCTATGGGCCACTGTCCAGTGGGGCCCCCATGCCCTTGTTTTAAAAAAAGGAATTATAAAAAAGAGAGAATAAAAATAATATTAATTAATTAATTAATTATCTAAATAAATTAACTTATTTAATCCTGATTAGACTAACCTAATCACTAATTACACTAATTGATCTGTTTTAGTTAATCACAGTCAATGACAGACGGGCCCCACTACCCTGTTTGACCGGTCAACGGTCAACGCTGACTGTCGGTGTCACGCTGACGTCATGATGACGCAATAAATATTTTTGAATTAAATAATTCTGTTATTTCTAAATATAATTTAAAACTTTGAAAATTAATATAAAATAAACCGTAGCTCGGATGGAAAAACTTTGTACATGAAAGTTACTCAGAACGACCAGACGAATCCGGTTAGGCAGCCCGTTCGTCCGCCACACATCCCTAACCTATCGGACTCGCAACTTTCCCCCTCCGGTTCATCTGTCCGAAAGCACGAAACACAGGGGATACTTCCCGGATGTTTCCCCCCTTCACCGGCATCACCTCATACCGCGTTAGGGCACGCCTAGCATCACGTTTTGCTTTGTCATGCATTGTCATGCATCTATTTGCATTGTATTCATTGTTTCTTCCCCCTCTTCTTCCGCTAGACACCGAGACCGACGCCGCTGCTACCCAGTACGACTACGGAGTTGACGACCCCTCTCTCTTTCCAGAGCAACCAGGCAAGGCCCCCCTTGATCACCAGATATCGCCTATTCTCCTCTATACTGCTTGCATTAGAGTAGTGTAGCATGTTACTGCTTTCCGTTAATCCTATTCTCATGCATAGCCTGACATTGTTGCTACATCTGTTGATACCTTACCTGCAATCCTAAATACTTAGTATAGGATGCTAGTTTATCATCATTGGCCCTACATTCTTGTCAGTCTACCTTGCTATACTATTGGGCCGTGATCACTCGGGAGGTGATCACGGGTATATACTATACATACATACATATTGTACAGATGGTGACTAAAGTCGGGTCAGCTCGATGAGTACCCGCTAGTGATTCTGATGAGGGGGCTGAAAGGACAGGTGGCTCCATCCCGGTAGAGGTGGGCCTGGCTTCCCGACGGCCCCTGACTGTTACTTTGTGGCGGAGCGATAGGGCAGGTTGAGACCACCTAGGAGACAGGTGGGCCTGGCCCTGTTCAGCGTTCGCGGATACTTAACACGCTTAACGAGCTCTTGGTATTTGATCTGAGTCTGGCCACTGGCCTATATGCACTAACCAACTACGCGGGAAAGATATGGGCACTCGACGTCGTGGTATCAGCCAAAGCCTTCGTGACGTTAGTGACTGAGCGGTGCGCGCCGGGTTGGACTGCGTTAACGCAACTTCCTTTGTAATGGAGGTTGCTAGGTCTGCTTCTGGCCGCCCACGCAACATGCAGGTGTGCAATGGGCGATGGGCCCAGACCCCTGTGCGCATAGGATTTAGACCGGCGTGCTGACCTGTCTGTTGTTCCTAGGTGGGGCTGCGACTGTTGATCTTCCGAGGCCGGGCATGACCCAGGAAAGTGTGTCCAGCCAAATGGGATCGAGCGTGTTGGGTTATGTGGTGCACCCCTGCAGGGAAGTTAATCTATTCGAATAGTCGTGATCTTTGGTAACAGGACGACTTGGAGTTGTACCTTGACCTTATGACAACTAGAACCGGACACTTAATGAAACATACCCAGATAAGTTCCACAAACAACCCGGTGATCGCTTTTCCACAGGGCGACGAGGGGAGGATGGCCGGGTAGGATTATGCTATACGATGCTACTTGGAGGACTTCAGTCTACTCTCTTCTACACACTGCAAGACAGAGGCTGCCAGAAGCGTAGTCTTCGATAGGACTAGCTATCCCCCTCTTATTCTGGCATTCTGCAGTTCAGTCCACTAATATTGCCTCTTTACACATATACCCATGAATATGTAGTGTAGTTCCTTGCTTGCGAGTACTTTGGATGAGTACTCACGGTTGCTTTCTCCCCCCTTTTCCCCCTTTCCTTTCTTTCTGGTTGTCGCAACCAGATGCTGGAGTCCAGGAGCCAGACGCCACCGTCGATGACGACTCCTACTACACCGGAGGTGCCTACTACTACGTGCAGCCCGCTGACGACGACCAGGAGTAGTTAGGAGGATCCCAGGCAGGAGGCCTGCGCCTCTTTCGATTGTATCCTAGTTTGTGCTAGCCATCTTATGGCAAACTTGTTTACTTATGTCTGTACTCAGATATTGTTGCTTCCGCTGACTCGTCTATGATCGAGCACTTGTATTCGAGCCCTCGAGGCCCCTGGCTTGTATTATGATGCTTGTATGACTTATTTATGTTTTAGAGTTGTGTTGTGATATCTTCCCGTGAGTCCCTGATCTTGATCGTACACGTTTGTGTGCATGATTAGTGTATGATTGAATCGGGGGCATCACAGAAAACCTCCGCCTGGTTCCTTATATGGGGCCACTTCTGAGTGGCTGACAGGTAGGCCCAGACAATCCTGTCAAATCTCGAAACAGTCGCGCACGCAATACGTGGCGAAAAAGGCGGCACGGAGATCGAGGCGTCCCTGCCTTATCCCGTCCGAGTACCGTGGCGTTCTCCGCTTCGCGTGCTTCCCAAAATTCGGATCCCACTAAATCCGCTAACCAACAGGGCAACTTGTCAGACGGAAGATCTCCTGCGATCCGTCGCTCGGAAATCTCCAAGTTCATAAAGTTCACTCGACAGATATAAAGAATGGATCAAGGCGACTGAAGAAAGTTGACGCCCTCACTTAAAAGCCATTGATCCTGAGCGAAAACGCCTTTACAGTACTAGAAAGCAAGTAGGAAGATTGCCAACTCCGTCCTCACTCAAACCTCGATCCATTCGGGGGCTACTGATGAAGCCATGTACCTAGGGTAGGGTCACGGACCTGTCCAGGGTACCCTCCCCAAGGACATCTCTTAGAAGAAGCTATCTTTCAGTCGACCAAGAGGAACTCCACTCAACGGACTAGAAGACACTCGACGAACCTGAAGACACTCGACCAAGAAGACTCACTCGGCCACCAGGAGTTCAAGATCTACTCTGAATCCAAACGGTCTGTAATTAAGTAGTCTTAATGGTCATGATGACACTTTATGTAGGGCGTTACCAGTAACGCCAGGCCTTAATGTACTTTAACCCTCTGCTACGTGGGCTGGCTGGGGTCCTGGCATCCTCTATATAAGCCACCCCCCTCCACTGGTAGAAGGGTTCGCACCCCTGTAACTCATATACACATAAACCAGTCGACCGCCTCCGGGCTCCGAGACGTAGGGCTATTACTTCCTCCAAGAAGGGCCTGAACTCGTAACACACTTGTGTGTACAACTACTCCATAGCTAGGATCTTGCCTCTCCATACCTACCCCCCATTCTACTGTCAGACTTAGAACCACGACACCCTCCCCCCTTTCCTTCCTCCCCTCTCTCCCTTCCTTCCCCCTCTCCTACTTGGACAAGGAAAGGAGGGAGTCCTACTCCTGGTGGTAGTAGGACTTCCCTTGGAGCGCCCTCCTCCTGGCCGGCCGCCCCCTCCCCCTTGAACCTTTATATACGGGGGCAGGGGGCACCTCTAGACACAACAATTGATCATTGATCTCTTAGCCGTGTGCGGTGCCCCCCTCCACCATAGTCCTCCTCGATAATATCGTAGCGGTGCTTAGGCGAAGCCCTGCGACGGTAGAACATCAAGATCATCACCACGCCGTCGTGCTAATGGAACTCTCCCTCGACACTCGGCTGGATCGGAGTTCGAGGGACGTCATCGAGCTGAACGTGTGCTAGAACTCGGAGGTGTCGTAGTTTCGGTGCTTGATCGATCGGGCCATGAAGACGTACGACTACATCAACCGCGTTGTTCTAACGCTTCCGCTTTCGGTCTACGAGGGTACGTGGACACACTCTCCCCTCTCGTTGCTATGCATCACCATGATCTTGCGTGTGCATAGGATTTTTTTGAAATTACTACGTTCCCCAACATCTACATGCAGCGTCGGTTGAAGGCGATGGTGAACCATTGGGGGCTCATCCAAACGGCATGCAACAAATGGTGTGGGCTCGTCGAGGAGATCGCGGCTTGCCCGGAGAGCGGCGCCAGCGTCGAGGATCATGTACAGCACGCCGGCCTCTCCCTATTTCTTTTCGCCATGTGCACACCCATGTGCGCGCCCGCCGACTAATGTTCCTCGGCGCAACTGCTGTGCATGTTTGCCATGTTTCACGATGACAACAGCGACCAAGAGTTCAAGTACCTCCACGTCTTCAAGCGGATCGACAAGTGTGAGAACTAGGCGGATGTACGGCGCACCCTCGCCAAGGCCAAGGAGACATACAAGCCGGACGCGCCGACACCTGGCGTGGCCGACGGGCGCCCGGACGACAACAAAGGGGCCAAGAAGGCGAAACACGCCGAGTCGGCTGCCGCACGTGTGCAAGAGTCCATCGAGCATTGCCTCGCTGACGCCAAGACCTGTGCCGCCCTACGGGAAGAGAAAACTGAGGCGCTGTGGTTGGCGTTGATGACGAACAACACCGTCAAACTCGACTTGCTCCGGACCAACGTCGACTTGCTCCGGACCAATGTCGCCGCGAAGAAGAGGAACACCGACCTGGCTTTCTTGATGGGCATCGCGGACATGCTCTAGAGCGGCGACGAGAAGCTCAAGGCGAGGTACCTGGCGGAGCATGACCTCATCCTCAACCAGATACCAGCGACGCCGATGTAACCTCCCACGCTGATGTCAACTACGCTACTTTATTATTGTAGACACGTGTTGGGTCTCCAAGCGTAAAGTTTTGTAGGACAGTAGCAATTTTCCCTCAAGTGGATGACCTAAGATTTATCAAGCCTGAGAGGTGTAGGATGAAGATGGTCTCTCTCAAATGACCCTGCAACCAAATACAAGACTCTTGTGTCCCCAACACACCTAATACAATGGCAAATTGCATAGATGCATTAATTCGGCGAAGAGATGGTGATAAAAGTGTAATATGGATGGTACAAATATAATTTTATAATCTGAATAAATAAAAACAGCAAAGTAGAAAATAGTAAACGAGCACAAAAACGGTGTTGCAATGTTTAAAAATGAAGCCTAGGGTCCGTACTTTCGCTAGTGCAACCTCTCAACAATGCTAACATAGTTAGATCATATGATTATCTTTCAAAGTGCAATAAAGAATCAATTCCGAGTTCCTATTAGCGGAGAACAAAAGATAGGAAGTGTTTGTAGGTCACGAAACCACCTCAAAGCTATTCTTTATGTTCGATCTATTCAAGAGTTCGTACTAAAATAACACAAAGCTATTTTTTTTCATTCGATCTATCCTAGAGTTCATACTAGAATAACATCAAAGTAAATTCATATTCATAATACTCAATCCATACACAAAACTATAAAGAGACTCCAAAGTTTTCGTCGGAGAAAAACGTGCATCAACCCCTATATATGCATAGATTACCCCAATATCACCGCGGGAATCCGCGAGTTCAATGTCATAACACATATCAAGTGAATCAATAAGATACCTCATTGTCACCTCAAGTATTCATATTGCAAGACATATATCATGTGTTCTCATCTCTGAATATTCAATCCGACAAGACATGTGTTCTCATTAACCAGGATAAGTGACGACATGCATGTTATCATTTTTGGGGATTTAGAGTTCAAGGTACCATTTAGACTTGTGGTACAAGCTCTAGTTTTGAAACATAATTTTCTCTTCCTACATTCGTATGATTGTGGGACAGTACATTTTTCATGTTGTTTCTCCCAATAAATGGACGTGTGTGGTTATGTTCTGAGCAACTTTTTTTCCGACAATGTACAGGGTATCAATGTTTTAAGCAAAGATGATTTTTGGGACAGACATGAGGTATGTATGTGTATGTGAGCATCTGTGATTATATTATGTTTTTAAAAAATAAGCGACATGCTTCGTTTTATACATGTAAAATAATAAGAGATAGAATTTGACCACACGAATAAACTAGGGCAACTCGCCGCGTGACGGTGAGCCCAGTTTTGTTGAATCGTGTATGTGATGTTGCATAGAAAACGCCATGGGAAAAGGCAGCGGTCCGTCCCAGCCATGTGCATGCCCGCACAACGTGGGACATGGTGGATTGGTGCTTGTCCCCGCCATTTTGTATTATTGTGTTCTTCTATCATTCGATGGAGGCTTAATTTTGAAAATTCCAAAACTCAAACTTTCAGATTTTTTTTTCTGAATTTCTTTTACACATGTGAGATTCCTTGAAGGATGTAATGTGTATGTGTGTAAAATTTCAGGATGAAATATCTTGAATTGGGAGCTGCACAAAAAACAATCACGGCTTTTGGGGATGAACAATACTCATGGAGGAAAATTAGCCAAATAAGCTTATCTTTTTGCTAATTGTTGTGCTAATCCTCCGATGTCTCTGATCACCCTAGCCTTTTCTATGTTATATACTTTCATTTGCCCTCCCCCTAATATCTGGTTCACGCTCCACCATAGCTTGTAGCGTAGACGAGAAAGCCGATACGAAGGAGTACCATGAAAATTGGTGAAAAAAATCAACAAACTGATGACCGACACCGAAGAAATTTTAGTGAAAGGAACTGGCACAAACCGTGAAACTAAACATAGGGAGGAAGCGATACAAGGCACCGTGAGCGGCGGGGGCAGATGCCCTCATGATCGTCGCGAGAACCATAGACTGCCACCTCAGCCTACCCCTTTCCCCGGTCTACCATGTGCTGACAATGCCACGTATCCCAATGGCGATAAAATGCAGAGGCCACACGTACTAGTAAGTAGGCCCAGATAGGAAAAAGCCCTCGACCACCGGCTAAAAATTACAGTCTCACTCAACCCTTAAAGCCCAAAGTGAAGACATCTCTTCAGTTCCTGTACACAATCCAGCGAGATCTGGTCAAAATCATTGGACACAATCCAAAATTGTCGTACGCAATAGATCTGCCTTTGTCAATTGTAATTTCTTGTTTTGAAAGTCATGCTACAAATGTTGATGCTGATAGGTTAGTCAAGTTTTCGTATTTTCTTGATCAGGGTAGACATGTTTGGTTGCTACAACCTCATGATCCCTTCTGTATTCCTCTCCTTCGGGAGTTTGATCAATAAATCTTGGGTTTCCCGTAAAACAATTGACCGAGCCTTTGAAACTTTAGGCAACATAGTGAGTTAAATGATAGTGCATTTTCTATCGAATAAGACCTTTCCTAACTGGTTGCGCGCGCAACCAGTATCATCGTCTTCGCTGCAACGTGTGGATCAGCGCGCCCACACCTGGTCCCAACTCCACATTTCTCTTTCCCACGTCTCTGCTAGATTCCCTATGGCCCACTATTTGCATGCCTGACGCTAATACAACTATGTCTGAAGCTGCTGGTGCATATTCTATCAGCTCTTCAATACAAAATTGCACTACAAACAAATACATCACCATATCTTTTATTTGCTTTTGTGAAAAAATAATTTTGTTTATTTATTTGAATTTTTGAGGTGAGCTCTTCGAAACAAGCCCAATATCAACATATTTAAATTTAGAGATGGGAATTACTATATATCAAACACATGACAAAGAAGAAAAGTTTATTGAATTATACCACAAAGTTCTTTAGAATTTTCATACAAAGTGCCAGCTAGGTAAATGTAAATACTTCGTAAAAAGATCCTCAATTGGAAAAAATGACCAGCACATTCAACCATAAAGTTTTTAGAATTATTCCAGGAAGTTTTTCAGAATTTTCATACAAAGTGCGAGCTAGGTAAATGTTAAGTTCATTGTTTTTCTCATAAAGTTTGCTGATTATAATAGTAAAGTTCATTGGATTTTCCCATAAACTTCGGTATATCCATATGTTTTCTTTGAAAGTATCAAGTAACAACAATTTATTTCACACTATTATTTAAGAATAATTAACCATAGTTCTGCCCATTTAATTAAACACAATTGAAATCATCCATTAACCATTTATTAATGGTGCATGACCAAGTAGTAGTACCTACGAGAGAGAGAGATTCCCTGTCCTAGACTCGGGCCAGCCTATAGTCAAATCATGCATGGCATGGCAGTGGGAGCATGCAGTTGATGTGTTGTGCATGGAAGATGAGTGGAGGAGATACGGGTTGTGCGCGCAAGCAGTTAAAATAAGACTAGCCATAATGAATAGTAAGATAGACTAGTAGCATGCCAACGTTGCTATATATGTATGATACTACCTCCGTTTGGATTTAAAGGGCCGGACGGCAGGATTGACAGGATTTAGGCGTCACTGAATGCGCTATCAGTAAACAAAACAGCAGAGAATCGAGGCAGCGGCCTAGTAAATCCGGACTCGGCATCGTGGCTCTCCGGCCCAGTAATCCCGGACGGAGGTAGTAACATGCAACATTTAATTTATTAGGCTATAGACCCATCTTGCCTTTTTTTTGAACATTAGTATAGACACAAGCGCTCATATACACGCGCATACACTCACCCCTATGAACGCACGCACGCACACCGTACCCCTATGAGCACCTCCGAAAGACTGAGCCGGCATATCATCTTGAGATTTACGAAGTCAGCGTAGGCGCCTCGTCATTGACGGGAATGTCTCCTCCCACTGAATGCGCATTGCCGAAAATCCTGAAATAAATCCAGGAATAAATGCGAGCACCAGGATTTGAATCCTGGTGGGCTGAGGATACCACAGTCTCTCTAACCATCCAACCACAGGTTGGTTCGCGACTCATCTTGCCTTGATATGTGTGATGTTACTCATATTATTAGTAACTAGCTATGTTACCACATGTCACTCTTTCTTCATTTATTGCTTTTCACATCATCTATTTTATTTAGATATGTGTGTTGTTACTACCTATGTTATTCCCGCTGTAGCCTGTAGATAGTCTAAATCCACACCCATTTTCTATTAGGTCACATTCAGACATGAGGCTCAAAATATGGCTGAAATTCCAACAGTGTTCACCTCTGAGTCTTAGGTGGTGTCATTTTCCAAGTTCAAAAAACAATTGGCAGCCGCCTCGGGAGATTCAACAGCAATGGCAATGGCTTGGCTTCTAGTCACCCTAACCACCAACGACATCCATTGTCCCTCCGAAGCATCAGCTGCTGATTCCATCATCATCCCCTTCTTCCAACAGAGAACTGTGCCGGGCTAGGGTGTCTATTTCCTACGGGACATCACATACTTTCTCCTTCCTCGAAGGTAGGTGGAACATGAATATGACTTGGCCACTTCGCAGGGCCGTAGGCCACCACGACCGTCTTCGCCAACCCAAAAACCGACCATTGACACGGGCTTCGCGGAGACGGAGGATATTATTCCCCTCTCACTGAAGCATTTAGCTATGGGGCTTAGGACGGCCCTGTCAGCTTACCACCGGACATGAGAAGACATGTCATGGGAAACGGGCTCCGTCGCGGCCGGCGATAAACTTGGTGAGAATAGCCTAGCCTAGTCCACTATAGCTTAGTTGAAATGTGTTCAAAATGTAAATGTTTTCGTCTGGTTTATACGAAAATCGTCTGGTTTGCATGAATTCCGTTTGGTTTGTTGAAGTCCACTCTAAAATATTTGTGGGCACGATTGGATAGCCGGCTCCTGCATCAGTGAGTGGACTGGTCCCCGCCGCAGTGCCAGAGCTACCAAAAAAGATATTGGGTGGGCCGGATAGTAAAACAGTGCTACCAAATTAAAAATCAATGCATAGTTGTGGGCTAGACTTCATGTAAAACTTTTTTTGCTTGAACCCAGGGCGGGCAATGGCCCTTTCAGCCTTCATGTAAAACTTCATAGTTGTGGGCTAACCAAGAATTGATCCAATTTTGTGGTATTTATTTGCCCATGTCATTTTTAATGGTTTCTTACTGAATCCTGACGATTGGTTAAATTTTCTATGAGAGGAAAAAACTACTACACTTAACAATAAAACAGAAAGCAAAAGGCTCAAGGTCTCGGAAAATGCAGGTGCTCTTACTCCCTTTTAAGAATTTGCGGAGACTGCTTAGTCACGTGCACGGCCCTTGTGCTAGTATATGTCTAAGTTTGTCTGTCCCTTAGTACCATATAAGAAGGCTTCAATACGTTGGTTCAGTGTCTGAGATGTCTAAGTTGTCTTCCTTGATGCCATTTGGCTGCCGCGGCATCGGTAGCTTTAGTTTCTTATCGCTCAGCATCCGAAGAATATAAGACACGGTGGGGCGATGTGCCGGATTAACTTCAATACAGAGAAGTGCTATGTGAATGCATCTTTTGATCGCCTTTGTTTTTGATACATCAGCATCATCACGTGCCCTTGGGTCGATGAACTCTGCCAATTTTTTATCTTTCCATAACTGCCATACCTGCATGCCAAAACGGAACTACATTATAGAGGAGTACCCCCTCGGTTCACAAATATAAGATGTTCAAATATGTTCTGAATCGGATGTATATAAGCATGTTTTAGTGTGTTTGCTCACTCATTTCTATCCATATGTAGTTCATATTGAAATATTCAAAACATCTTATATTTATGAACGGAGTAGTACATATGAGAAAATACAACCATTACTTTGGGATAACATCTTCACCTGAGCTCGAGCTCAGGATTAGAACATCAGTTTCGGTGTTCGAGAGTGTTACACTTACCCACACAGATAGAATGTTGAAATCACTATATGCTTGGAAGCACCTCTTCCCACTAATAGTCTCAAGGAGGAGAATGCCATAACCATGCACGTCAGTCTTGGTTGAGAAACAACTCTCATTCACCAGTTCTGGAGCAATAAAGCCCCTGAAAATACAGAAAAAGACCGAAGCATGTTTTAATTAATAAAGCAAACCTCCGTTACAATAATAAAAGTAACCAGTAGAGGGCAAGCCATAATTAATAATCTTACCGTGTGCCTATTATTCTCTGAGTCTTATCATAATCCTCAAACTGAGGTAACACTTTGGATATGCCAAAGTCGCCTATCTTGGGAATATAGTTATTATCCAGAAGGATATTACTTGGCTTTATATCCATATATGAATGATCCGTAGTCCGGACTGATTGTGTATATAAAGGAGACCTTGGGCGATCCCTTCAATGATCTGGAAGCGCACTGGCCAAGGCAGCATTGAATTGTTCCTTTCTGAAACATGCCAAATAAGATGGTTAGTTCCTGCTGAAAATGGCGAAAATACTATAAAGATGGAGCGAATATGGTTGACATGCCGTGTATTTGGTCGCCCAAGGTTCCATTCGGCATGAATTCATAAACCTGAAATGACTCTCTTTTCGTAGTGCAGCATCCTACAAGTTTCATTACATTTACATGCTGAAGCATCGCTGTGAAACGAATTTCATTTTCACAGTCTTCTTTACTTGCGAGTCCTTCATGAGAAAATCCTCTTTTGTCGGCTTCACATCCATCAAAACAAATTCTTTTGACGGCGACTTCACGTCCATCACGTAATTCACCCTGAAATGCATGCATGGAAACCTGAAACTTGTAATGATGATCGACCACGTTCATGGCCATAATACATTTAGTTTATGTTGTTGCTATGATAACCCGACAAAAATGGACTCAGCCGACCCCCCGCGTCGCTCCCGCTAGCGACCCGGGGGACAAACCCTAGCGCCGGCGGGCCTAGGCCTTCCTTCTCCTTCCCTCCTCGCTGCCGTCATCAGCGGCGGCATGGCCTTTTCTCCCCCTGCTCGGTGGCGGTCTTCGCGGGTAGGCGGTGCCGGGCGTCGGCGGCGGGGTCGCTGGCGTGGTGCAACGGCGTGGAGGGCTGCGCGGGTCTGGACCCCGTGGCCGCGGTGTTCCTCAAATCTGGATCGGCGGATCCTCGCCACGGGCTATGGGGGACCTGGTCACCGCCTGTGGAGCTGCAGCGTCGGCGTAGCGTCGAGGTGAGAGCTGCCCGGGGTGCTGCTGCTCGCAGTCCGGATGGCCCGTGCGGCCCAGATCTAGGGATGGCTGGCGCTCGCCGGCTCGAGGCAGACGATGACGACATCCGCGTACACGTGCTCTTCCTTGGAAACGTCGGCCTTTGGACCCCTCCTCCTTCAAGTTGATGGTTGCTTCCTACACCAGTGGGCTCGGCATTTGGAGTGTGCCGCTCCCGCGGTGGCCGATTGATGAGTACCGTCGTCGTGCTTCGGGAAGCATATGCTCATTGCTAGGATCAAGCAAGTTCCTTTGGTTTAGTACTTCATTTAGCTTTGCTTCGTCCATGTTTTAGTTTCTGGTTCGCCGGTGTGGGCTTCTATTGTATAGCTAGTTTTGATAAATTATGTTCTGACAAACATGGTTCTCTACATGTTGTCTTTCCTCCAACTTCCAAAAGGGGTCGTAAAAAAGCTGGATTATTGATTCGAATTCTTTTGGAAAGAAGACAGTGAAAATATAATGTATGGGCTAACCAAATTCAGTGTGGTTTGTCAATCAAAAGACCAGGAAGGTTTAGGCATTCAATACCTCTAGGTCAAAATTTATGCCTTACTTAGTAAATGGTTGTTCAAGTTACTTACTAAGAATGTTGTTTGGCAAACCCTGTTGCGTAATAAGTGTAGGCCAAAAAATGCAATGTCTCAAGCTTATTGAAAGCCCGGAGATTCGAATTTCTGGCCTGGTCTGATGGTGGCAAAGAAACATCTTGTTCGCTTCAGATCTTTCACGATAAAGTACGACTCAGCGATACGTTTTTAGGAGGACAAGTTGCTGGGAAATGCTATTTACTGGGAACAGTAGCCTGCCTTTACGACATTGTTCACGATACGAATTGTACCCTTGAGCATGTGTTGGGCTCCTTCCCGTTGGATGTATCATTTAGACAAGATTGGCCACCGTCTTATGCCATTTCAACATCTTTCATCTTGTTTGGATTCGATCGTCTTATGTCATGGCAACATCTTTCATCTTGTTTGGATTCGATCGTCTTATGTCATGGCAACATCTTTCATCTTATTTGGATTCGATTAACCTGACACAGGGACATGTTTCGAAGGAGTCTAACTACATCTGGGTCTTTCACTATCGTCTATCTACTCTATGTACCGTGCACTCATTGCTCAGAGATTCTACTAAACACTAATAAAAAAATATGGAAGTCGAAGATACCACTCAAAGTTAAGATTTTCATGTGGTAAAACTTTCAGTTAGCATCCTTCTTGTGGGTTCAATAATCAGGATTACCTCTGGGGAAAAGGTAGGGATTGTCTACATCCGAAACTGGATCAAAGATAACCAGTCTGCGCTATTGGGGGATGAGGAGATGGGCCGCGTGGGATGATGAGGAGGGAGATGAAACTTTCCTCCTACGCGAGCAATTGTCAGATATAGCGTCCTTCCAATCCGAGGCCCCACAGCCTCCAAATATGGAGGATCGCGGGCTCAATATGGAACGTCCTTCATAAATTATGATGATCTAGAGATGTATGACAACTGTGCCATAGTGTCCTTTTAAACAAAAATAGGTATGAAGTTGCGCGTACATCTCTAGATCATTCAGGTAGCAGATCACTATCCTAGGCAGGTAGTATCAAGGTTTTGGGTACGGCCCGAGAAATTCGGATACCGTGCGGTAACCGCATTTCTCGCCGCCCCACAAGAAATACATATCCCGAGCAAAAAATTCTGAATTTTTTGAATAATTTGAATTTACACTCTAAAGGTATACTAAATTATATGTGTTTCTCATTTACGCCAACACCCTTACTGTGGTGTAGTGGTAACCATCTATTATCCGCCTCGCGAGGTTGCTGGTTTGAGTTCTCCTTCCGCACTTCTTTTTATTTTTTTTGTTTGTTTTTCAAAATAGGTTAGTAGAAAACGTGAAAAAATGAGGACACAAAGAATCGAACTCGATTTAAAAGAGTTTAAATTCAAAATTCAATTGTAAATTTCGCCTGAAATTTGTTCGGTATTTCTCGGTAACCGTGGTTACCGGGAATATCGCCCGCCCATGAGAAAATTTACCCATTTGGGATCCAAAACCTTGGGTAGTATACCTTGTAAATGTCACTGACGCTTCCTCTTCCGATGAGGCAAGAGAATTTATTTGTAGCATGTCTCAACTGAGAGTAGGTGAAGACAGTAAACCCTGCCACAAAAATATATGGTTCAGGCTTAACATATGCATATCGATGACTAAGACTTGAGGGTGCATCATAATGTATCAAAAACTCTATTAATAGCCTTGATGCTGGAGTCATATGGATGGCATTCTTGTCCCTGACTTACCGGAGACCTCAGCTATCGATAAAAAATATATGAGCAAAAGCGAAACCTGGAAATTATTTCTGGTAATACGCAGCTTGGCTGCATGGTTTCTAATAAATTGACCCACTATTTTCTGTTCCTATTAAGTTAGAGAAAGCAGTTTTACATGGCAATGAAGCATGTGGCATCTTTGGAATCCTTGGCTCATTGTCCTTGGGAGCTTCGCTAGTTTCGCCGCTCGCTTCAGGTCTGTCATTTAGGCACTTGCCAAAAGTTAGAAGTTCGTAAAAGTTAGAAGTTCGTATAAATAAATAAATTATATTCTGAATAACGGAATGACAAACCTTTCTCGGCCGGTCTACAAACAAATGGCAAAATAACCAAGGCCGGACATATCAGCATGAGCATGATAAACAAACATTCTTGCAAATGTCTTTGGTATATGTTCATATTTTCTCATGGGCGCCCTGGACTCCGACGACTACTTCCCCGACGATGACTTCTTCCCCGACGTCCACGACCCCCTCGACGACATGACTGGCGAGGACACCGACCCCAAGTCCAGCGCTTCTGCTGCTGCTGCCCCGTACGTGTTCGTCCCCTTTCTATTAGAGGTTTTGCTACAGTTCCTTGTTCTAGTATTTGCCCTAGATATGTTAGACTCTATTTCATATATGCAACTTGCTATACTGTCTGCTCAAGATATAGTTAGTTACGGTTCATATATGAAGATGTTGTCTACCTTCTCTTTGTCAAATCGCATGGCTTGTTTTATCACTGCTACACTAGTCATGCTTTATCTAGTATTTCTGTTAATAAAATCACTCGGTAAATTGCTCATATTTCCAACAAAAAATAGATGGTACACCACCCTCACCGATCAACAAGCTTCCTTGCATCCGCCGGCGATACCGTGGGCAGCCGTGTCATCCCGGTCTCCGACAAGATCCTGGCGAGCCCTTAGAGCATGGTTAATAATATAGCCAGCTGCTGGCTATATAGACATGCCATGTCATGAAGAGTTAACAATATTAATTACTCATACAATAGAGTTGGCTATAAGGTTAGCTATAAGGCCACAACTTTTTTTCACTTTCTGTCTATTTTTTTCTTCTCATTAATTGCTATCTAGGAGCACGCATAGAGCTTGACTCTTGCATGAGAGCCCACTCATTTACTTTTCCCTTGTCTCTCTCCTCCACATAATCAAAAGTGCTATGTAAGTGAGCTTATGGCCACTATTGTACTTGCTCTTATGGGTGTCCCTGTTCTCTTCTGGGACACATGGGTACCCCTGACAATATAGTCAACATGGGTGGACCTAGCCTCTAAGCAACAGCAGCACATCCTCCTTCACCCGCAAAAAAAAAATGCTGCACATCCTCCTTCCTTGTGATGGCATCACGCTCGACAACACTCGTGCGTTAGGGAGATACTCCCTCCGTCCTAAAATAAGTGTCGCAAGTTTAGTATAAATTTGTATTAGAGCTTGTACAAAGTTGAGACAGTTATTTTGAAACGAAGGGAGTATTTCAAAATCAATGATGAGGAGCCCACCACACATGAACAAGGCCCCTTGATGTATATTGAGAAGAAAAGGTGGGGAGTCAAGCTGCAAGTGGAATGGGCTGCGGCTATCCCTCCCGCATGTAGCCGCTTCAGCGAGTATCGTTATGTGGGCTGATGCGCTAGACGACGAAACATTTGTGCGGGACCCATGGGAGCCACCGACCCACGTAGTTTTTGGCCATCTTCAAGTTCTGGCTCGTGTTTATTGTGCTATTTCGCCATGCCCCTAACCAACCTTAGGGTTCCGCGCCATGCTGACTTTACCACCGTATGGACCACACTAACAATCATCACCCTTAAACAGTACACCGACAAGCAGAACTAGAAGGCCATAACATGGTTGAAGAACTAATTAGGGGTTGAAACCTTGAACACTACTTAACATCATGGGTCGAAGTCATGATCAAAACAACAAGTTTTGGGCATACCATGCCCCTAACCAACCTTAGGGTTGTCGTCCCTGATCAAAATGTATAGTTCCATGTTGCCATACTACCTACAGTACTATCACTAAGGGCATCTTCAACGCTGGCCTTAAATTGGATACAATATGTGTCGACGAGACTAGTCCGCGGACGCCGATGCGGGAGACAGACATTCAACCATGTACACATACATTTCAAACCAGATTTAATAAGTCGGATGAATTACATACAAACCGGATGATTTTTACATAAACCAGACCAGATTCATTACATTTTCAACATTTTTCGTTTTAAAAAAGCGACTGGATCTGAACCTAGCCTATGATAGCGCCCGCCCTCAGCATCTGTCCTTGTCGTTCCCTTCCGGTGTTTGCCGGGTCCATATGAAGTGAAGCTGTGGTTGCGGGCACGGAAGAGTAGGACATGCATGGGAGAAGAACCGGCCCACTTGGGACTCGAGGTCCCGCTGCCCCCCATACACAACTACTCCTCATTGGAGTCCGCAACCTATCCGTCCCCTGTGCTGTGGACGTGAGGTACATAATGAACATGGATGGGACGACACACTCCATGTGCCACCAGCGCCAATGAAAATTCATTGGTGACGCGTAGGATATGCAACTGGCGGTGTTCTAATCCACGATCACCTGCGTCGCCAGTGCTGTCTCTATGTCCGACGGCGCTGTGACAGGACTGCGAGTAGAAGCATGAGTGTGGTGGGCCTCATAGAGTGCTCGCTGCTCAGCGATGAAGTTGGGGTTCATCGTGACCATGGCCGCCATAGCTTCCTTGCTTGCGCGCTCACTGCAGAGTTGGCCCTCCACCAGCCGGTGCTGCTCGGGGAGGAAGAAGGTTGTAGTGTTGCTCCTTCTGTGCCTGTCGGAATGCCGACATAGGCGCGGAGTCAGCTGCTCCTCCACCATGGTGGCGGTGAAGTGCGCATGCGCCTGCTCCATGGTCAAGCCGACATGGACCGGCACAGTCGCTAGCACCTCCTCATTGTCGGAGCCCATATCCATCATCGTGTCGTCATTGGAGACCTCCAGGGAGCTGGTCAGCATGCTGACCTCTATCTGCCTGGCACGACAGCTCTGCCAGGCGGCAGCAAGGGCATACACCTTGTGCTTTTGTTTCGTCGATAGGCTCTCCCACAACATGTTCTCCCTTGCAGTCATGGCGGATGTGGTGCATGAGAGGAGGATATGAGTGGATGTAGTGTGGTGTGGTTTGAGCCGATAGTGTCCGCCTTTAAATAACCAATGTCGGTGAGGACAAGTGTTCGGGCGTGTCAATGTGTAGGTGCAAGAGTTGGTTTCTCAGCCGACATGCCTATTTAATGTTGGCAGATGGACGAACGAGCAACCCGTTTGAATGTGGTAGCACCTCTCCGGCATTAAATAGGCATGGACATCGGGGACGCGTAATGGGCGGTGCTCTCGGCCGGCAAACCGCTTAAATGCTAGTGCCAGTGAGAGGTCATGTTTGCTCTGTGTTGATGTCAATGCGGAGCTGCTGCTCTAGAGTGGCATGCATGCGGGCAACCACTTCGAGCGGGAAAGGGCATGAGTGAGGAAGAGGGTTTTGCGTGTCCATCATTGTTATAGCAGTGGTTCGGACGCTCGCCAACCCCTCGTGGTTTGCTTCTGGTTTTGAGGAAAGAGGATGCCTAGACCGCCCTGCGAACGGATAAAGGACCACATTGGACGACAAAACACGTCCGGACCATGCAGTCTGCATGGATGCGAGCGATTTGTGGGCCCATGTTCGAGATTCCCTAAGAAGTTCATGAGCAATTCGACCACCTAGGCATGCAAAACATAGTTTTAGCGCTTAACTATGGAGTTGTTTATATCAAAAACCTCGACATTCAAGCCCTAGGCATTGAGCTTGAAGATGAAGATGTCACCATGTAACACTTGGTGCTTCCGACATAACTTATTCAAGTGACACCCCAAAACCACCACACCGTAGGACTCAAGGATCTACACCCAAGTCTGACACCATCGGCAGGCCACCACGAGCATAGAATAAGGAAGGGTGATGTAGATCTAGTCCCCGAGGGGCTTCTGAAAATCCTTTGGATTGACAATCATGCCAAGGCTATTTTCGTCCATCTGGACTTAGAACCGGTGTGGCACATTATGTTTTGGCTTGTGCGCCCTAGCTTGGGTCGTCATCCATGCATCGGTAGCAAGTGGCAACGTTACAGCCTCCTTCCTCCCATGTACAATGGGCATTAGTTCCCACCGGTTCAACGGGGGAATGTCCTAAAAGACATCTAAGGATGACAAACACCCCCACGACATCTCATTCAGTCTTTATCACATTATTAGTTAAGCAGACACTAGTGATACTAAGGCAGTGCTCAATAATTGATATTAAAGACTATGGTAATGAACAACTCAAACAACTAGTGAACACGTGGTAGGACCAAAACCCAAACTTGTGCACATTCCTATGGTCCTATAATGCTACACATTCACATTCACATACACATTACTATGTTCCCCTGATGCTACACATGCACATTTAAACAACTAGTGAACAATTGCTCTGATCCAACACCAATTCATGTGATCCTATGATCATACACATGCACATGAATGCATAAGCACAATGACATTGGTGATCCTACACATGCACAAGGAGAGCACAATCAAGCATGGTGCATCGTATGGTAAATCTAATCAATGCACAATCTAGCAATGTGTATTGACATAAACATTGCTATGATCCAATACAAGCACAATAATTGCACAATGTAATCGAATTTGCACACTGCCAATGACATGCACAATTGTAATATGTACAATCTAATCCAATAAACGAATAATGTAGGTCCCAGAAATATCGTAACCACGTATCCTCACCGGCAAAATCACATTGTTGAGGGAGCAACAACCACTGCGAACCGACCTTAAAAACCCTAACCGCGGTCGAATCGTCCCAATTCTACATCTACGCAACAATCTTGAGCTTCAATATCTATACAACATCCACCAGAGGTGGGGAGAACCTTGCCAGAAGAACACTGATGGGGCCAACAAAATCCCCATCGCCGTCGCGTGGATGTGATAGCAACAATGCTCGACATCCCCCCTGCCGTACTAGAGGTACCGACCACTATATAGTCGAAACACGTGGATCGCGTCTTTGCATAGATTGGGGAAAGAGCCTTGAGCATCCTCGCCAACTGCGCCCCGGTTGACCCCCCCCCCCTCATGCGTAACAATGGTGAGACAGCTCCCGTGAGCACTAGCACCAACAGGGCAAGGAGTCAGGCAGTGCGATGATGGAGTGTGAAAGACCATCTGGGGTAACAAAGCGATGGTGAGAGAGGGGTGTGAATGGAGATTTGGGTGGTTCGGGGAGTGGAGTGGGGAGTAGACGTCCCATCTCCCATGCTTTCCAACGCATACAGGCAAGTGGCACCTATGGCTCACTGGAGCTTGGCTCTAGAAAAATGGCCGATTCGGCTGTTGCTCCTCAGTCAGACACAGAGATGCTTCGAGGTTCGTGCAGGTCACAAACTCAGTGCAACCCATGCTATAACATAGGCCGAATTTGCATTCTAGGGCATGTAGGGGTTGCATTTGACTTATCAAACACGCCCTTGCATCGCGTGGCACGCCGAACTCACCTTAGTGCATCCATCCATCGACTGCTTCACCTTCATCATCCCCTACCTCATCAAGTGATCCTTGTTATCCGCTTCGGCCTTCAACAGTCCAGTGGATACCAACAGATAGGTGAATCCGTATCTTGTTCTTTCAGATTGTGTTCCTATCTAATTCATTGATATGTGGTGATTACGGCTAAGTGGGGTTACTACAAATCACCGGATTTACCGGGTGTGTCCAAGTTACCTACAAGAGCATTCCATACAGTGTGAGGTGAGCAAGCCCATCCCACTTGCACCCACTAGCGAACCTCCTCGATTGGACAGATCTGATTCGATGTCATAGCACCCACAAGATGTATTCCCTCCATTCCAAAATACTGGAAGTCCTAGATTGTTCTTAAATCAAATTTTTATAAGTTTAACCAAGTTTATAATAAAATTACTAAAATTATTACATTGTTTACAATACCATTATCTAAAATTCCATATATGTGACCCTTATTTCAAGCATTCCCGAGTTGTGCCTTACTACTCACCGGATCGAAAACCCCCATTGAGAACCCAAAACACCCCATTGTCTCTCCCACCTTATCCCTCCCATGTACCCCACCTCTCCCACTTCCTTCGATGTCGCATGTCCATGGCCTACGTCAGCCAACTCCTCGGTGCCTCTGCAATCTACCTCACAGACCGCCTCAGTATCTGACCCTCGCGCCGTGCCCAGCCACCATCCTCCCACGCTTCCGCATCTTCACGGCGAACCTCCTTCAACGTTGTCGCCCAGGTGACCTACAACGCCGACGACCTCAACGCTCAGACCCCGCCCGCCTCTGCTCATCCGCACCGAGCATGTTGCATTTCCTCCGGCTAGCCTAGGAGTCATCAGATCTGATGGCTGCCCCTACCTCACTAGCATCCCTAACAAGTGTGTCGCCCTACAATATCACCTCCGGATACACCCCACCGATGAATCAATGCGGTACGACCCAACGATGGATCCAGGAAGCCGGCCTGACCGATGCTCCACTAGCCCTGACGTTCTCTAAAAAACCTCTGAGCTAACGTCAGATCATTAACATTTAGGGGAAAACACAGTCATGAGAGAACCTACTTAGTGTCGTGCTCTTCGGGCAAACTCGCGACATGCTCTGCATCCTCCTCAAATAACGAAGCAAGGCCAACCTCTTTTGGGTCCTGAAATTAAAAATAAAGTTAGGGTGTGGTTGGTTTGAGCCCCACCAAATATTTCTCATGATCAAAGGGTATGACCATATTTTTTCTAAGTTATTATTTATTTATTTGACTATTCTATTCTTCAAAAATGCTGAAGACATATACTATATTTAAAATGAAAATGTACATAATCTAAAACTAATATATAAATTCTTATAAGTTATGGTAAAATGTATCGACAAGAACAGTAATCACCAAACAAGATGGCATGTGATTGGTGCAGATGGAAGTTTTTTGTTTTTATGTCAAGCTGGAAGTTTAACTCCCTCTTTTTTGGATTAGGTCTGTTGTGTATCTCTATGTCAGTTTTATATCAATATAATAAGGATTCTATATTACAAAATTTATACTGTTTAAAATTATAACACTTATGGTTATTTGGGGGGAGGGGGAGGTCTAATTATTCATGATATATAACTTAATTATATTAATAAAATTTGTAGATCTAAAGATATGTGTGACCTTTATAAACCGGATAAACCGGATATAAACCGGATACGTTAGCATAGTACAAAATAAAACAATCAAACAACACTGCTGCATGCACCGCAGAGCACGAATACGTTAGCATACTATAAATACTCCTTTCCTGTTTGTGGGCCTACGAGTATATCTAGATCCATAATTTGATCAACATAAGATGAGTTGTATAGTCTAAAAATTATACCATTATAAAGTATATGATTTAAAGTTTTTAATGATATATTTTTTACGATTTATAACTTGTATTACGTTGGTCTATTTGTCAACCTAAAGATATGCGCATGCCTTATAAACCGGAAAAAAGATAATAGAAAATTATATAGGGCCCACCTAGGAAAAGAGGCAACTAGTTTTTGCGGTTATTTTTTGCGCCCGTGGCTCGCCTGTGAGTTGGGAGAATTGTATGGGCGTGCGGCAGGATTGCCCGTCCAGCTAGCCTCTTGGTACTAGTTTAGACAACCACCAAATTTGAAGGACAAGCCAATTTTTGAGGGAAATTTTAACATGCTTGCTTTTTATCTTCTCTTTTCTTTTGAGAGGTAAGAAGATAAGAGTTACTCAGACTCACCACTTTATAAAATCAATGGTTCAGATCTATTATACAGTCTTACCTCTCATGTGAAAAGAGTAGATGATAGGAATCATGTTAAAACTGCTCTTTTCTTTTTAACCTTTGTGTTCAGCTTTGGATCTGATCCAAAACAGACCCATTCTCACATAAGTAAAAGGAGGACTCAGATCTTTACACCATATTATGCACACAGTCACACAATTCACAATATTATTATAAAGTTTTGGAATTAAAAAAACTGGCAGAAAAATCTGTCAAGCCTATTTGCTATATCATCACCTAAAGTAGGACCAATACTATCGGACAACTCATGGCTACTAGTTTTGGATATGTTCACAATATTATAGAGACAGTATAAATGCAGGAACTATGGGGACTATACGGTTCATACTTTGCTGCTTGAGACTAGTGATATATCCAAATCGCGAAGCAGCCTCTTTTCAGCTGGAGTTGGGTTGGTTGAGCTACCTTTGGCAGCTCAATTTCTTCGGAGTTTTAGGAAAATATTTGGGTTCTTTGACAAACAATGTTTTTGAATACTTTGATGTATTTGGTACAAACAAACACAACTGTTTTATAAATCGTATTATGTTCAGTACCATGGTTTTTTGGATGGAAGTGCCTCTCTGGATAACTCAAACGGTAGCTGGGATTTCCTCATTAGAGACCACCGGGGCCATGCAATCTCTGTAGGCACTCTGAACTTGCCGAGCATCCTCAACCCATTGCAATCTGAAGCAATGGCATGCCTTAAAAGCCTACAAGATGCTCAACAGTTGGGCATGTCCTCAGTGATAGTGGAGACAGACTTGACGACGCTCATGCAAGATGAGGATGCATTTGGATTGTGTATGGGCGATGCATCCTCTGTCATCTCGCTGAATGGGTTCCAGATTTTGTTCATGCATTGATTGCCAGCGATGTTGCTGGTCGGTATGGTTAATGGAACAGATGGTATTCCAGCTCAAAAAACAAGCAAGGTGGTTGAAAACACTGAGAGAAATAAACCAGTTATTTTATGCATAGTTTCTTATTTGTAGAGGATACACTATTAATTGGACATCCCTTCTTTAGGAATAAGTACTAGTGCTTGGGAAACATTTAATTTATTCTACTAAGCACCTTGCATTGTACAAAGCCTTAACCAAGCACAAGTGGTGCATGTTTCTCTTGTCATAGCTTCATCTCTCTCTATTCCCAGTATCACACATCATATGCTATTCCTGATCCCCGAGCCCTATTAGGCCAATGGAAGGGGATATTGCATTAGCCGGCCTTCCGCATCGGCATACTTATCAGAATGTTTCTTTTGGATGTTCACAATCTGTAAATTTTCAGTACTGCCATTTTAGTAAGGGGTAAGTTTTAATATACACCATTGATTTGTCTTGAAACATGTAAGATTTTTAAGGGGGTGTATCGGAGCACACTGCAAATGTTGGTAAACTAGAGTTCATTCTAGGTGTTTTTGAGCAGCTATTCTGGTCTAACGTTAATTTCGAAAGAGAAGTTATTGTTCTGGAAGGTGAAGGAACGGTGAGACGAGTAGTAAATACCTACGTGCAATACATGCTAATATTAGGGAGAAAATTAATTGCAGGTTAATATTATATAAGATATTATTAATTATATAATTAGATTAATTTTTGATATTTGGTATTATATTAGTTGCACGCTAAACACGCTACGACAAAATCACAACTTTAGTACCTACGACCAACAAAAGATCGCTTAAAGTTTCAACTCTGAAACTTGATATTTGCTATCGAGAAAATCTGCCGACATGCATAGGATGAAGTGGTAATATGCTAGCTTATCTCCATCTTGCAACAAACGCATATTTTGGTCAGAAATGAGGCAGGTAGTTAATTGTACCTTTGGGGGATCTTGAAAATGTTTGGTCAGCAGAATGGTGGTTTGGACGTTGTTTCCAAAACTTGCAACCGCCATCTGAGCCAAGATATCGTCGTTGACCTGGCGCAGTTGTCTCGAGAGCTTCCCTGCCGAGAAGAGGAGGCACACGATGTTCTTCTCCACTCGGCAGGCATCAATGAGCGTGTAGGCACGATGCAGGGTTTCTTGGAGGTCCTTGAGCGTGTCACTAGTCACAGGGTCACTCGCGGCATCAGCACCCTCGATCTTTGCCAGGATTGCGCGGAGTCTGTTCACACGGCCCTTAATCTGATTGCAGACCTGTTTATTGTGGCGAACCGTGTCCGCCGCCTCCTTGATCTTGAGGGCGACCTCGATGACCTGCTTCACGCTGCCAACTGCATCCACCATCCTGTCACCATGCGATGCATATAATCTGCAGGTGGAAAGGATTGAAACGCGCATCAGAATAATTCCACCGAATAACGTACAGACATATAACAATTCCAATCAAATTCAGAGAAAGCAAATCAAGCACGAACGAACCAAACTACTACCTAGTTGTTTTCCTTCTCCTTCTCTTTGTTTGCAGCCCAAATCATTCACCTTGCAACTCCCTCTCGGATAAATCCAGTGAAGAAGCTAACCTGAGAGGCAATGACTCAGCAGTAGCAGTTACGGAGAACAAAATCACATGCTGTGCGCACATTGTAAACAACGTACCGGACCAGCGCCAAAGTCTTCTCCGGGAGATACAAGGCAGGAGCAAGCTGGAGTACCCGCGCTTCACTGCCCACGACAACTTTTTGGCAATTGCCACGAATGATGTCGACGCTTTCTTATTACTAATATATATGATAGCTAGTCATAGGCTCATAGCACAACCTGCGCGTCGAAATAAATTAGTATTAAACTTCAACAAGGAGCATAGAAATTTTTACTGAAGCTTTCAGTGGATTGGACGACAAAATATTTTTTAATTTTTTTTGGAAAGGAGGATTACCCCCGGTCTCTGTATAAATCTAATCTAGATGTCTTAATACCATCCGGTCTAGGCGTTATATAACATGCACCGCATGCGCACGCCGAAGGATCCGCCACCGTCATCTTCCGCCATCCCGTCTTCAGGAGGAATCACTGCTTGTATCTTGTCAGTCTCATCTACTGTCGATGTCACCACGACACCAGACAGTGCCACCAGCCTGCGCGCGTCGATCAAACCGCGTCCAACTCTGAGACTCGGCTGCTCCACGCCGTTGAGACCCACCGTCTTCAATGTGGTCAATGTAACACCGCTCTACCTGTTGGCCTCTCCAGTGAATCACTGCTCCAAGACGATGCCCCAGGAGGGAGAACGCAACGTCTCCGTCATCATCCGTTCCGGGAGACCCAGACCTAGGGTTTCCCCCGTAATAGCTACCACCTGGAGGAAGCGGGGAATGCCATCTCCAACTTCCGACGCACCCAAGCGGTGCCCACTGCCACATAGCTCTCACGATGATGCCTTCAACGAGGACACGATTCCAAGAGCGCCATCACCCCCTTGGGGTTTTCACCCGAGAGACCGTGAGGTGGGAAAAGGTACGGCATATCTGAACGACGTCTCCAAGAAGAAAAACAGCACCCTTGGGTGTCGTCATCGTCGTGGCCAGCATGAGCTGACCTGGGAATTTTTCCAATCTGGATCCCCACCTCTATGCATATGATGCTACATTAATATGTTTTATACATTTGTAATGTTTTTAGAGAAACTGAAATATCTTTATATATATCTTAATTCTCACATATATTTGTAATATTAGTCGAGACGTGCATTTGCACGTGCACGCTTACTAGTACCTTCAGGGACGTCTGTGCTACCGACGCCGACTTTGAAGACACCTACTTGGTCATCGTTGCAGTTAGTTACTCAACATCGGACAAGTTTCAATTGTTGCACGAATACAAAATTAAAACTAAAGGTTCTATATTTATAATAAACTTTTTTACTTTCATATAAATACTTATATCGATACAATATTACATACATTTTGGAGTATTATTTTTTTATGGTAACAAGAAAATTTAACAATTTAGAAACATTTATGAATATTATAACACACATTTTTCAATATTATTAGTAAAACAAATCTACTAAATTCAGCTTGCATTGTGTAGTGATTTATTTTATTTTATATTTTATTATGGGTATTTATATGTTTTGCATCAATAGATTTTATCCTATGTAAGCAAGCTAAAGTATCACGTTAGTTTAAAAATGAGTTTATAGCACTCAGGTTATGTATGCTTTGTATGTGTTTTTTCCACAATATCCCATTCATAGCCATAAGTACATAGTGTATGAATCTAGCAACTACCTTGAAAGATATTTCAAAAGTCAAGACACGAGAGTATACAACTGTGTCTCGAGGACTGTACTTCTTCCCATTGAGTAATACAGGTGTTTTACATGATTTTTTAAGTTTAACTCAATAGGCACTTCTTGAGTCTATAACGTGTCATGTAGTAATTTTCTGTTGAATCTGTTGTGTGCATGTTCTTTCGATGCTAGTTGATTCGTCTCAAATGTATCTACATTTTATGATTGTTTCATAATATTATATTTTTTTAAATAATTTTTATAACATTTTATATTTTTTTTTTGGACTAACCTATTAATTTAGTGCTAAGTGTCAATTCATGTTTCTCCATGTTTTTGGTTTTACAGGAAATTAATATCTATGAAGGTCAAAATACTATGCCAATTTAGTACGCTTTATTTTGAGCAAAGGACCAATAAAGCTTCGGGATAGAACGAAAGGAGTCACAGGGGGCCCACACGACCACCTAGAGCGCCCTACGCCTGGGGTGCGGCACCTGGCCGTGTGGGGTCTAATACGTCTCCGATGTATCTATAATTAATTTTGATTGTTTTATGCTATTATATTATCAATTTTGTACACTTTTTATATACTTCTATATTATTTTTGTGGACTAACATACTAACCTAGTGCCTAATGTCAGTTGTTGTTTTCTGCTTCTTTTGGGGTTTTAGTAAATCTTTACCAAACAAAGTGCGAACGCTACGAAACTTTTTGAAGATCTTTTTCTGGACGTAAGAGACCCTGGAAACTTTGGGAGGATACCAGAAGACAAACGAGGGGACGGCAAGGCAATAGGGTGCGCCCTGATGCCTTGTGGGCCCCACGTGGCTCTGTATGACCTAATTCTGCTTCTATAAATCCACAAATATTAGAAAACCGATAGAGAGCCAAATGAAACAAATTTTTTTGCCACCTCAAGTCTCTGTTCTTACGTGATCCCATCTAGAGGCCTTTTCCGGTACTCCGTCGAAGGAGGAATCGATCACAGAGGGTTTCTACATCAACCTACGGATCCATAGCTAGTAGCTAGATAGATTCTTTTCGATCCTTGATCTTTAATACAATGTTCTCCACGATCTCCATGGAGTTCTATCGTATATAATCTTCTTGTGTGGTGTGTTTGTTGTGATAAGATGAGTTGTGGGTTTATGATCAGACTATTCATTAAAAGTAATTGAATATTTTCTAAACTTCGTTATGGATGATTGCTATAGCTTTGTATTTATCTCTGACCTATCTGTTCGGTTTGGCCAACTAGACAGTTTTTTCTTTAGTGGGAGAGATGTGTTGTGATGGATTCAATCTTTTAGTGTCCTCACCTCGTGCAACACCCCCGATGTCATGCTACAGTGATCATCATCATTAAGCTAAGTCATTTTGATAAACAGTGCTTGATCATCTTTGATACATATCTCATTTCAAATTCCACTTTGAATGCAAATTCAAATAATAAGTGAAATGAAGGAATTCATAAACATGGAAACTAAAATGTTCCTACTATTGAAAATAACCCATAGTGAATTGTGGTGGAGAAACAAACATTTTATATTGTGGTTAAGTGCCCTAAAATAATTAAGACATGGGCCAAATCATTATTTAATATGCCTTTGCTAAATAATGAAAATGCAAACTATTTTTATTTAAACCCCAAACTTGTGAGGTAGTGTCCAAATATTGCAGCACCAATTTTGGGTCAAGTCTAATAGTAATAGAGGTCATTTGCTTTTCATAATAAAAGAAAAAGAAAAATGAAAAGGGTAAAAAAGGAGGG
>NC_057798.1:21464287-21494135 GCF_018294505.1 Triticum aestivum | reverse complement strand
ATTGTTCCACCGGGCCTTGGACACTGGACCGAACGAGTCCAGCGACCCCCAGCCGTCTCCCACCTACAGTGGGGCGACTGGGCGATCGTGCTCGCCGGTCGCCACCGAACCCCCTCGTCGTCCCCGTCGCCGATAGGATAAGGAGGCCCCCTCGAGCACCCCGCCTCCCACTCATTCCCCTCCACCTCGCTCGCTCCCCCTCTCCGCTCGTCACCTCCGCCCACTCCCGAACGACGCCGTCACCATGACCGTCGTCGCCCACGCGCCCACCGTCGCTCCCACGCCCTGAGCCGGTGTCCCGGAGCTTCGCTGCCGTCTTCTACTTCGCCCACGCCCAAGAAATGGAGCCGAGAGCCTCTGCAGATCTGGATCGCCATCGTCTTCTTCCTCGCACCATCGTGGACGACCTCCATCAATTTCGGCTCCTCCGCTAGCCACTGTGTGCTCCCTATGTGAGCACTGCGTGCTTCCCCTCTCTCTCTCTATTGTCTGGTTCGCCCGCTAGCCATCGCTGCCATGTGAGCCGAAGCTCAGCGTCGCTCGAGCTCGTCTCCGGCAATGCTCCGGTGACCAAATGGTCACCCTCTGGTGTCCAACATCTTTGATGCTTCGCGTAGAGCACCGCAGCCCGTTTATTTGCTCATTTGCGTGCTAAATCGCCTCGCCCCCACAACATGAGCTCCAGTTGACGCTCTCCGGTGTTGCTCCATTCGACTCCGGCCACCGCAGCTTATGCCACTGCCTCCAATCGACGCGGTTGCATGCCTACGTTTGAACGAGACCGCCACGTTGTGGCCGTCGGACAGCAAATCCCGGTGTACGCCGCCGTCCTGGTTGGTCACCAGACCTTCATCATCGGCGTGCCACCACGCCCTGTGCCAAGACATCTGGGCCCGGGTGCTTAGCACCTAATTAACCCATTGTCGAGTCCCTGACATGTGGGCCATGCTACTGTAGCGTCTAATTAACCACAATGCCACCAACAGCTGGGCCCCACTGCCTAATTTAATTTGGACTAATCAAACATAATTAAATAAAATGTCCCACTGACTACTAGGCCTCGGTGGACCCAGTTGACCAGTCAACTGGCTGAATGGGCAAGCCCAGTCACTGGCAGGTGGGCCCAGAGGACCCCCTTGACCAGTCAGGCTTGACTGATCAACTGCTACGTCAGCAGTTGACTGGCCCCACCTGTCGGCCCCATTAGTGCACTGATGTGTACATTCTGTGGGTGCACCTAGCATATTCACCATTAATTTTTCAATTAATAATAATTTCGAAATTGTTTAAAACTTTGAAAAATCATATAAATTAATTTGTAACTCACATGAAAATAATTTATATATGAAAATTGCTCAGACAAATCCAACTAATCCAAATATGCAATCCGTTCATCTATTACATGCCTCTAGCATGATGAACATGGAACTGTCCCCTCTCGTTCGTTTGTCTGGAAAATGCCAAGCTCTGGGAAAACATCCTAGATGTTTTCCCTCTTCGTCTGCAACATGTAGTACTGTGTTAGGTCACCTCTAGCACTGCATACTGTCATGTCATGCATTGTGATGCATTTAATTGCTTTATATTTATTATTTCTTCTCCCTCTTATCTCCGGTAGACACCGAGACTGACCTTGCTGCCGTTGTCGACTACACTCCTGACGATCAGTCCTTTGCAGCAGAGCTTATGTGAAAAGAGCTTTGTAGGGCTTATGAGAACCACTTCAAGGTTAGACAATGCCAATCGGTTACAAACATGCTTTGGTTGAGTTTTGGCTTAGAGACATAACATGACTTTGGAGGAACAACGTCATAAGGAGTTGAAAGAGGACCATATGAGCCTACATACAATGCATGTGTTGAAGACATCTTGGACGATTGAAAAGCATGGCAATGAGGTATTCACGCATGAGCTATTTGAGGGTTTTCAGAATGAGTTGCTTGCTGATAGGGATCATTGCCTTGTTGAGATGATGTCACATGATGGTGAGGTTAAAACAACAACTGTACGTGATGGTTATAAGAAACTAAGGTTAGTAACTTACAAAACAACAACCATGGTGGGTTCTTACACATGTAAGTTATTTGAGACACATCGTGTCGTAATCTTATCCATGTCTTAAGAGTTGCCTAGCTAGATGAACTACCAAGCCTCTATTTACTCAAAAGGCATAGAAATGATTATTAAACTAAGCTGGTCTTTCATGAGGATGGCATTTTATTGGAAGCTAATGAGAAGAGTTCAGTTGATCCGGCAATAAAAATGGTTCGTTTCAGAAACATGTAAGAAGATGGAAGAACTTTTAATTCAAGTGAAACAATCTCAGGCTGGCATTCAATTCTTGGGAGATGTCATTTTCACACTTGGAGAGCAGTTTTCTACCCAAGTTCCACGGAAATAACAAACTCAAACTGAAGAATTAGAAGAATTTCTGGGTTGTTCCATTCGAAGTGAGGTAGACATCCATCCTCCAAATGATAAGGGGTCGGATTAAAAGACTAAAGGGATTTAGAGATAAGGGTGGAAAGTAAAGCAAGAAAGAGAAGAGCAAGAACAAAAACGATGGCCACGTTTGTCCTAAGGAAGTGTAGAAGACATAATTAAGGTACATTCCTCTAGACATAGTTTAGAGAATAATTCTAAAATTTGCTTGCTTATAAATATAACATGCACTACTGTTTTCATAGATTAATGTGATATTCGTTTTAAAATATGAGGGATATGTACCGAAAAAGGCTTTCGCCCCGCTTTAAATTATAAAGCAACCGCCCACAACAAGCATCCCACAAGGATCCACACAAGTCCAAACACAAACACACACACGGAGGTTCACAAGCAAACACAAAGACAAGAGGGTCCGAGCTGAGGGCATAGCACAACAAGCCCTAAACACACACAACACAGCGCACGGCGCACAACGCAAGGTGCAAGGTGCAAAGCAGACCGACAGCCTAGTCGGGCTCAGGAGGAGGGGGCGGGAGCGGGGGAGCCACACGGAGCACCATCGAGCGAAGATCGGCGAGGAGGTTGCCCTAAATATGAGGGATATGTGGATGTGGCTCACACTGGACCACCTTTTTTTCTTTCTTTCCTTCTCTCTTCATCCCACCAATCACATACATTTGACAGGACAATTAGACAATAAAGTAGGAAACATGGTGAACTAGACCGGATCAAAATTAGACATCGTGGTGCATTATTTAATACGGCCCCACACTTAAAAAATAAAGCCTCAAACTTGGAATCTCACATGCTAGTCGTCGGTGTTTTCACGTGCCAAGAACTAGCGGTACAGTACACTGAATGGTGAGTGCTAACCACCAAGGAGTTATCCTGTCCCTGTCCACGCTGTCCACGCACTGATTAGTATTCCCACTCACTCTGTACCGTACGTAAGCTTGAATTTCTTTTCTTTCCTGCCAGAAAACCATAGCCTCGATCTGCATCAGCACCATCCCGGCGACGACATGCTCGTCGACGGCAAGCCACACGCGGTGTGCGTGCCGTACCCGGCGCAGGGCCACGCCACCCCGATGATGAAGCTGGCCAAGGTCCTCCACTCGAGGGGCTTCCACGTCACCTTCGTCTACACCGAGCACAACCACCGGCGCCTCGTCCGCTCCCGCGGCCCAGGCGCCGTCGCTGGCCTCCCGGACTTCCGCTTCGCCACCATCCCCGACGGCCTGCCCCCGTCCGACCCCGACACCACCCAGGACCAGGCGTCCATCTGCTACTCCACCACGACCACCTGCCTCCCCCACCTGAAGAGCCTGATTGGTGACCTCAACAACGGTGCAGCGGGGACGCCGCCGGTGACGTGCGTCGTCGCGGACAGCATCATGAGCTTCGTAGTGGACGCCACGGCGGAGATCGGCGTGCCGTGCGCGCTGTTCTGGACTGCCAGCGCCTGCGGTTACATGGGCTATTACAACTTCCGTTTCCTCATAGACCAGGGCCTTACTCCTCTCAAAGGTACAAATAAACTTCTTGAAGTGGGTAACAGCATATATTTTATTTTGTGATGTGTAACAAGTAGTAGTAACAAGCGAGGTTGCATGCCTGCTGTTCGGTTTGATGACCAGGTGAAGAGCAACTGACGAACGGCTACTTGGACACGCCGGTGACAAATGCTCTCGGGATGACAAAGCACATGCGCCTCCGCGACTTCCCGTCCTTCGTCCGCACCACAGACCGGGATGACATCCTGCTCAACTTTATGATACACGAGCTAGAGCGGGCGAGCCGTGCGGACGCCATCATCGTCAACACCTTTGACGAGTTCGAGGAGCCGGCGCTCGACGCCATGCGCGCCATCCTCACCCCGCCGGTCCATACCATCGGCCCACTCAACTTTGTTGTGGAGCAGCTGGTCCCCGACGGCGGCGATCCGCTCGCCTCGATTCGTCCTAGCCTTTGGAGGGAAGACCGGTCCTGCCTAGAGTGGCTCCGCGGCAGGGAACCCCGGTCCGTGGTGTACGTCAACTTCGGGAGCATCACCACCATGACCGGCGAACAGCTGGTGGAGTTCGCCTGGGGGCTGGCCAACTGCGGCTACGACTTCCTTTGGATCGTGAGGAACGACTTGGTGAAGGGCGACGCCGCAGTGCTGCCGCCGGAGTTTCTGAAGGCGACCAAGGGCCGGTGTTTCTTGGCGAGCTGGTGCGAGCAGGAGGCGGTGCTGCGGCACGAGGCCGTGGGCATCTTCTTGACGCACTACGGGTGGAACTCGATGATGGAGGGGCTCAGCGCCGGGTTGCCGATGCTGGGCTGGCCCTTCTTCGCTGAGCAGCAGACCAACTGCCGCTACGCGTGCGTGGAGTGGGGCGTCGGATTGGAGGTCGGTGACGACGTGCGCCGGGAGGTGGTGGAGGAGAGGATAAGGGAGGTGATGGGTGGTGGCGAGGTGGGGAGGGAGATGAGGCGGAAGGCGATGGAGTGGAAGAACATCGCTGTGCGTGCCACGACACAACCTGGTGGCAGATCGTTGGCCAACTTTGAGCTTCTGCTCAAGAATATACAAGCACCACCGTTGGATCGTCCTTCTCCCGCCGCGGTGCAAACAGATCTAGTGCCCGGGATTGACCGCGATCCGTAAGTAGTAGTACTAGAGGATATCAATTTTTGGGCATTTATATAGAGTTCAAAAAAGGAACGATTTGGACCGGCTCTACAAGCTCTAGGTTTGAAAAACATACTTTTCTCTTCCTGGAATCATATGATTGTGGAGACACTACACATGCAGCGTTTTCTCATGTTGTTTCTCCCAATAAGTGGATATGTGTGGTTTGTTTTGAGCAACGATTTATCGACAATCTCGTCCGTTTAACTTTTTCTTTGCAAGTTCCGACATTTTTTCCGGAACTTTCAACAAATTTTGCAACAAAGATTAAGCTTGTAATAATTTTCTCTGGAACCTCCAATGAAAAAAATTCTGAAATTTGGACAATTTTACCCTGAACTTTGCCGAATGTTTTTGAAATTTTAACAAAATCCCTATATTATCTCTGGCATCTGGCTTTCTTGATTTTTCAAAGGGTTGAAGCCGCTTTGACAAGAGGAATAAACTGGTCCATCTGATGTGCAGCAGAAAACGCATGGGAAAAGGCAGCGGTCCCTCCCAGCCATGTGCATGACCCCGCCATTTTGCATGTGGTCCTGTATTACTGTATTCTTCTATCATTCAATGGAGGCTTAATTTTGAAAATTTTGAAACTCAAACTTTCAGTTTTAATTTTTGCTGAATTTCTTTTACACATGTGAGATTCTTTGAATGATGTAATGTGTATGTGTGTAAAATTTCAGGACAAATATCTTGAATTGGGAGCTGCACAAAAAACAATCATGGATTCTGGGAATGAACAGTACTCATGGAGGAAAATTTGCAAAATAAGCTTATCTTTTTGCTAATTGTTGTGCTAATCCTCCGATGTCTTTGATCACCCTAGCCTTTTCTATGTAATATATACTCTCATTTGCCCTTACCCTTAATATCTGGCTCACGCTCCGCCACTGCATGCCACAAGAGACGACAGAAGAAACAGTTAGCACCATACCTTGTAGCGGAGCCGAGAAAGCCGATACGAAGGAGTACCATGAAAGTTTGTGAAAAAAAATCAACAAAATGATGACCAACTCCGAAGAAATTTTAGTGAAAGGAACTGGCACAAACCGTGAAACTAATCATAGGGAGGAAGCGATGCGAGGCACCGTGAGCGGCGGGCGCAAATGCCCTCATGGTCGTCGCGGGAACCATAGACTGCCACCTCAGCCTACCCCTTTCCCCGGTCTACCATGCGCTGACAATGCCACGTATCTCAATGGCAATAAAATGCAGAGGACCCGGATAAAATCGCTGGACACAGTCCAAAATTGCCGTCCTCAATAGATCCGCCTTTGTCAATTGTCTTTTCATGTTTGAAAGCCGTGCTACAAATGTTGATGCTGATAGGTTTGCCAAGTTTTTGTATTTTCTTGATCAAGGTAGACATGTTTGGTTGCTACAACCTCGTAATCTCTTCTGGGTTTCTCTCCTTCGGGAGTTTGATCAATAAAACTTGGGTTTCCCCTAAAAGAAAATTTTGACCCACGCCTTTAAAACTTTAGGCAGCACAGTGAGTTAAATGATAGTGCATTTTTTATTGGGTCACATTCAGACATGAGCCTCAAAATATGGCTGAAATTCCAACAGTGTTCACCTCTGAGTCTTAGGTGCATGGTGTCATTTTCCAAGTTCAAAAAACAATTGGCAGCCGGCTCGGGAGATTCAACAGCAATGGGAATGGCTTGGCTTCTAGTCACCCTGACCACCAACCGCATCCATTGTCCCAGTCCCTCCGAAGCAGCAGCTGCTGATTCCATCCCCTTCTTCCAGTAGATAACACATGGCCGTGCCGCCGCCCGCCGACGAGAGGCCGCTTGTGATGCTAGCGCAGCCACTCTTCCCGGAGTTCGCCACGGCTCTCGCCGGCCGTTACCGGTTCGCGCTGCTAGCGGACGCCGACGCGGCGGCCGCGGCCGAGGCGAGGGCGCTGCTGGTAGGGGGGCTCCCGTCGGTCACGGCCCAGCACCTGGACGCGCTCCCGGCGCTCGAGCTCGTGGCGTGCACCTCCGTGGGCGTCGACCACGTGGACCTTGACGCGTGCCGGAGCCGCGGGCTCAGCATGACCAACGCCGGCGCCGCGTTCGCGGCCGACTCGGCCGACTACGCCGTCGGGCTTCTTGTTGCCGTGCTCCGGAGGGTGGCCGCCGCCGACGCATACGTCCGCAGCGGCAGGTGGACGGCCGACGGCGACTACCCTCTCACCACCAAGGTTAGTACGACTACTCTCTTCTTGGCCATCCCAAAGAAAGAAGATGATGATTTGACCAGAGTCTTGGCGATGGCAGGTGAGCGGCAAGCGGGTGGGGATCGTGGGGCTGGGCAACATCGGCTCGCGCGTCGCCCGGCGTCTCGCCGCCTTCGGCTGCGCCGTCTCCTACCACTCGAGGTCGCCCAAGCCGTCGGCGCCGTACCCGTTCGTCCCGGCGCTGCGCGACCTCGCCGCCGGCAGCGACGTGCTGGTGCTCTCCTGCGCACTGACGGACGAGACCAAGCACATGGTGAACCGGGAGGTGATGGAGGCGCTGGGGAAGGGCGGGGTGCTGGTCAACGTGGGCCGGGGCGGCCTGGTGGACGAGCCGGAGCTGGTCAGGTGCCTCCGCGAGGGCGTCATCGGCGGCGCCGGCCTGGACGTGTACAAGAACGAGCCGGCCGTGCCGCTGGAGCTGCTCGCCATGGACAACGTCGTGCTGTCGGACCACAGGGCCGTGCTCACGCCGGAGTCCATTGGCGGGGTGCTCGAGGTCGTCATCGCCAACCTCGACGCCTTCTTCTCGGGGAGGCCGCTGGTGAGCCCCGTGGAGCTCTGAAACATGAACATCACGCACTGGTATGATGAAATTGATCAGGTATCACATTCTGCAAAAAGATGAAGTGATTAAACAGACTTTGTTCCCATATTAAAAAGATGAAGTGAACACACAAATTTGGGAGAATATGATGTGCAAGAATAGACTTCTCATCACTTCATTTTCGATGGGGTCAAGTTCACTAAAGATTAGTACACCATTATTACAATCCGTTTTCATGAAATCCGGGTTTGGGGTATTGTATGGACTTGGGTATCTATTTCCTTCAGGACATCACATACTTTCATTTTCATGAATATTATTGGCCGGGACCAAAATGATTATATATGTGTTTTGAAATGTTTGGAAAGAGCAAAATAAGAAGAAGGAAAAAAAGAAGGGTGAAGCTTGCCGCTAAAAATAAAACCCTCAAAAAAGAGTTCAAGTGAAGCTACTAGGAAGCCAGAAATGGACATGCTTATCCGCTGTCACCATGAGTTGTGTAGGAAGTCAAAAATGGACATGCTTATCAGTCGTTTCTACGATTAGTCCTCTCAAGTGAAGCCGTTTCAGAAAATTCAAAACCGCACATGCATACAAAAGAGTACCGCCATCAGCTGTGACTTTGAACGGTATGAGTCCAAAGCGCACAATTTCAGGCCAACTTGGGCACTCATTCTCATCTGCTATATGTACATACGCGCCGTGACATCGCCACTGCAAGCGGGGAAATTCTCTCCCACAGAACGCAACATTTCTCGAGCCGACGACATGGCCACGAACGAGAAGAAGCCGCACGCCGTGCTCGTGCCGTTCCCGGCGCAGGGGCACGTCACCCCGATGATGAAGCTGGCCAAGGTCCTGCACCGCAAGGGCTTCCACGTCACCTTCGTCAACACCGAGTACAACCAGCGCCGCCTCGTCCGCTCCCGCGGCCCCGGCGCCGTGGCCGGCCTCCCGGGCTTCCGCTTCGCCACCATCCCAGACGGCGTACCCACGTCCGATGCTGACGCGGACGCTGACTCCATGCAGGACCCGTCATCCCTGTGCTACTACACCATGACCACCTGCCTCCCCCACTTGAAGAGCCTGCTCCACGACCTCAACGCCGCGGTCGGGGCGCCGCCGGTGAGCTGCGTCGTGGGCGACGGCGTCATGAGCTTCTGCGTGGACGCGGCCGCGGATCTCGGGGTGCCGTGCGCGCTGTTCTGGACTGCCAGCGCCTGCGGCTTCATGGGCTACCGCAACTTCCGGTTCCTCCTAGATGAGGGCCTCACCCCTCTCAAAGGTATGCATGCCATGCGGGCGCAAGTTTCTACTATGATTGTGCATCGCATATGTGTAATGTTGCGCCGTCTTGTTGATCTGAGCAGACGATGAGCAAGTGAGGAACGAGTACTTGGACACACCGATGACGCAGGCACGCGGGATGAGCAAGCACATGCGCCTTCGAGACTTCTCGTCCTTCGTCCGCACGATGGACCGCAGCGACATCCTGTTCAACTTCCTGCTGCACGAGGTCGAGCAGTCGGACCGCGCGACTGCCGTCATCCTCAACACCTTTGAGGAGCTGGAGCAGACGGCGCTCGACGCCATGCGCGCCATCCTCCCCTTGCCCGTCTACACCATCGGCCCGCTTAACTTCCTCACCGAGCAGCTGGTCTCGGAAGGCGATCTCGCCGGGATACGCTCCAGCCTCTGGAGAGAAGACCAGTCCTGCCTCGAGTGGCTTCAGGGCAGGGAGCCCCGGTCCGTGGTGTACGTCAACTACGGGAGCGTGACCACCATGTCCAAGCAGGAGCTGGTGGAGTTCGCGTGGGGGCTGGCCAACTGCGGCTGCGACTTCCTCTGGATCGTGAGGAACGACCTGGTGAAGGGCGATGCCGCCGTGCTGCCTCCCGAGTTCCTCGAGGCCACCAAGGGTAGGTGCCTCCTAGCGAGCTGGTGCGAGCAGGAGGCGGTGATGCGTCACGAGGCGGTGGGCGCCTTCCTGACGCACTGCGGGTGGAACTCGATGATGGAGGGGCTCGGCGCCGGGGTGCCGATGCTTTGTTGGCCCTTCTTCGCCGAGCAGCAGACCAACAGCCGGTACGCTTGCGTGGAATGGCGCGTCGGGATGGAGGTCGGCGACGACGTGCGCCGGGAGGTGGTCGAGGCGAGGATAAGGGAGGTGATGGGTGATGGCGAGGTGGGGAAGGAGATGAGACGGAGGGCGATGGAGTGGAAGGAGGTCACTTCTCGCTCAACCGTGCAACCCGGTGGCAGGTCGTTGGCCAACCTTGAGACTCTGCTCAAGGATGTACTGAAGTGACCGCCAATAACAAATAATTAAGCTAGTTATATAGTCACTCCTTGCAAAATTATACTAGTGCATATAAGTTTTTCCAAAGTCAAACTTCGTAAACTTTGATCAAGTTTATAGAAAATGTATCCACATTTTAGCCTTCTACCATTTACCCATGGAAGCTGTCTTTCAAGTTTAAATAGGTCGATAAAAACAGAAAATCATGTACGGTTGGTGCGTGCAACATGGTAGTCCATATGAATTTCTTGGCTAGAAAAGCTAACAAATATATGTGTTGATGGAAGCTAGAGAAAGCAGGACGATATATCGTTCTTCTGCTTATGTCTGTGCCCTATGAATGCAATGCACAACCTGAAGATGAACAGGTGATTCAGTGTTCAGACTATTGTGTGGTGTGGTTTCAGTGTTGAGTAATATCTGGTGGCTAGCTGCACAAAACACCAATATTCATGCAGCTTAAGACACAACAAATCATTTATAGGAAAATAAAGATGCATAGATTGCTTGCATTTACCTATCGCCATGCCGCCACCCGCATTGCCACACCGGCAATTGACGAAGGACGACGCTTGTGGAACGGTGCAGATCATTCGGCCAACAAGATTTCTTCAGTCCCTGATGTCTGGCCCGAGAGACACGCAGCCAGTCAGGGTGACTCAAAACGTAACAATAAAAAACTAAGATGAGGCACACAGTAGATCAGACAGGTATGTAAATGAAAATAATTGAATATGTGAATGTTAGTACTATGTTACTACATTAAGCTACCTTCCAGCCAGCGTCATAAAACAGCAAAAACTATTTACTTATTCCATGTAGTAAAAAAATTATTACATACATATGGACATACGCCAGTATTTTAGATATCTGTACAGGAAAATTTCGCCTCTCGGCTCTATGAAATGGAGAATTTCCCCCTCAACTGTAAATTTCTGTTTCCCCAGTACCTGAAATCTCAAGAACTCCATTTACAAGGCAGACAAATAAAAACCTGCTTCCGTTGAAGTATGGCTGTGTATTGTTTTCCCATGCAAAGGGAAAACGTATTGGGTCTATCAAACTTATGTACCAAAAGCAGAAGCATCAACTGGCTTCAGTTGTATTCTGCTGGGACCAAAGTTCGGCATAACGCCCGCGCTTCGACAGAAGATGATCATGTGGTCCTTGTTCAACTACTCTTCCATTCTCGAAGACGATGATCTGAAAATCAGTTGAAAGATTACTTACATGGGAATTATGGAAGTGAATGATTTTCAATAGATGGGTTCGAAGTATAAAGGAGTTTAGCCCATAATAAGTACAGCAATTTCATGAACAGTTGCAATAGCAACTTTTATGGCTGTAAACCTGGCTTAGTATTCATATATTGATCGTCGATATAGCAAGAAGTGATATTATTTTTTTCAGATATGTATGCTGTACTGTTTATGTATGTGCAGAGATATGAATACCTCGTCGCATAGCATTGCAGTTGTGAGTCGATGAGCAATAAATATTGAGGTTCGATCGACGGATAAAGACATTAGAGAATTCAAAATCGATGATTCAGTAGTGCTATCCAGTGCGCTTGTAGCTTCATCACATAACCTGGTAGGAATCAGGTAAGAAAGTTAATTCAGTGAGGGAAATTCCTAAGCCCATTATTTGCACTCAAAAAATTGTTTGATAAGTATCTGGAATTAGTTCAAACATCAAACCCTTTTAGCAGGCCTAACTCACGTTTTTTTAAACAGGCAAAGTTGTTTGATAAGCATCTGAGATAGGATAAACTCTGAAGCTCTCATCTCATACTCTGTATCCTCATCCCCTTTTCTTTCGATCCACTAACACAGCCGCGGTGCCCTAGTTGTGAGGATTCCTTCACAAGGCCTCACAAACTGGTATAAGAGCTGGAATCCGCTCCGTCTGCGCTCATGAAATCTCACGATCAATCCATAACGTCCACCGTGAAAGGTGCTGCTCGATTCCGGTTCAGCAACACAAAATCCTTGTCCGGGTTGGATTGATTTGAAGTTGAGCTGGGACGGCGCCTTCAAAGCTTTGGCAGCAACACGGCAGATCTTGAGCGCCATGCAAGCTCCTGTACCAGATGGAGCACGACCATCAAGTTCTATGGTGCCGTCGCTTCTGTTCATTTGCAAGCTCCCTCAAGTGCCACTAGCGCAGTCGCCTTAGCTCGCATTCAGGAGGATGAGCTCAACGTGCACCCAGCACTGTCCCTCCTGCATCTTCCGATTGGCAGAAGCGTTCAGCTGCTGCCGATTTCACTCGCGGTCATCAGCTGCGAGATTTTCAGCGTGAGAATGGACTGTGCTTTCAATGTGTAGATAAGTACGGCCGAGTCTCCTATGTGGCGTGCCGTCTGAGGGCTGGGCTCCCCTCAAGTGCAAGGTGTTCGTGTGGTTAGCGATGGAGAATGGGTGTAGATGGCAGAAAGACTGGAGCAGAGAACTACCGCATCCGCCTGCCTGCCCCTCTGTGCGACCAGACAGCCGAGACCATGTCACACATCCTCACTGACGACTTCTTCGAACGGGTGTAGGATGGCAGACAGTTCTCTCTACAATTCCAATGGCCTCAGGCAGGCGATGAGCAGGTGCCCCGGCTGGACCATGCTGCAGAGTGCGCCAGGGTTGATAAGTTAAGGGATCATGTTGCCTAATCTCTCTAATGATGTGGCACATCTGGCGACTTCAAAATGACCACTTTTTTGACAGCGCAACCAGAGGTTGCAGAGACTGGTGGACACGATACTCCTGGAGGCAATACTCTGGATGATCGCTGGTGCAAAGGCGCTGAGGAGGCAGCCACAACATGCTTGCCCACCAGATGGTTTTTGAGTAGTTTAGCTGTACAGCTCATTTGTTTCTTTTGTTCTGATTTTTTTTCTTTGAGCTTTTGGCTGTAAGTACTAATACAAAATGATGTGCACTTTAGGTACATATTCCACAGAAAATGTATGAGAGGAACTCACAGAACGGAAGGCTCCTTCAAGAATACACGAGCAATTGAGACTCGTTGTTTCTCACCACCACTTAACTGCAAAAACAGCCAAGCCACAGTTCTTGAGATATGCTGAGCTGTTGTCATAGAACAAAAGGTTACAACATTTCCTGATTTTGCACAAAACGAGGCCATGTCTTACCTTCAATCCACGCTCTCCCACAACCGTGTCATACTTGTCAGGAAAGTTCATAATTGTATCATGGATAGAGGCGCGTCGAGCAGCATCGTAAACCTGTATGGAAAATTGGAAAAGACTACATTAGCTTCACAAAAAAAACATATGACCATGCTATAACACTCCCATATTGATTGAAAGAACATTTTACCTCTTCATCATTTGCTGATAACAGCCCATATTGTATATTATGCTTAATTGTGTCATTGAAAAGTACCTGTAATGGTATTAATGGTGTAAGTTTGGAGACAAAATGAATTGACCTGATTCCCGAAAGAAAAAACAAATCCAGTCTATTCCAAGATTCTATGACGCTGAAGAAAGTTTGCATACAGCAGCACCATATCTTTTCAATTATCTATTGGAACCTTTTAAACTAGTCCAACAATGCTGAAGCCCTGTGGATGTCCAACAAGGGATGAGCCCGATGCAGTTCTAATTTAGGTCGAAATACTCATGATATACCAGAATTCACTCTTGAAAGGAGTAGGACCCTAGTAGGCAAGAACACACCGGCAAGTCCTTACCAGTTACTACTGGACTTGGCTCAGTACTCAATTGTCCATTGGCCCTCCTTATGTGTTAAATAGATTCCTTATCCCACATGTAGTGATACTTCAATTTGTATTTCAATAAAAAAAAGGATTTGTATTTGGTTCCAAATAAATAATGAGGAAATGTACAACAATGAAGTTCTTAGGCCCTGTCTGTGGGTTGTGGCCTCAACAGAAGCAGATGTGGTGGGGAAGCTGATGTGCTGCAAAAGCTATTCTTCTGTACGATGGTTTTACATGGAAACTTGGCTTTCTAAAACAGAACTTAATAATGCAAAAAAAAAATCCTTTTCAAAAGTAAATCGTATAGGAATACATTTTGATACTACAGCACAAGTTAGTAGATTCCGTAAGAGGACAACAGAAGTAGGATAAATTAAAGCATTGACAGAGAATAGAGTATCAGGTGGCTAACCGTATCCTGTGGCACAACACCAAGAGACTTCCGAAGACTCTCCAGTGTGACTCCCCGAATATCTTGCCCGTCTATTCGTATCTGCCAGGAAGAGAGAACAAAGGTATCACAAGAACAGAAACTTTAAAGTACATGACAAACTTGAGAAGCCTTCAGGGGCATCAATTCATGAGCAGGAAATCAAAAGGGAGATTGATGCGTGTGTTCTTACAGATCCTGAAGTTGAATCAAAAAATCTAAAGAGAAGCCTAAGTATGGTTGACTTTCCTGTAGAAGAAAGGACTAGTTAATGCACAGTCACTCACCCAGAAGTAATAATTCTTTTATGGTTCACATTAAAGCAAAGACTAAACACTATGCGCTGTAAATCCTGTAGACAAGATTTGGACTCATATAAAATGCAGAAGCAAAGCTATACAGAATAATCATATGAAAATGAAATAAGCCCTATAAATATTTTGGATAAAAAGTTTGTACATCCATTACAGAAAAATATGGTATCCTTCATTACTTTTTCCCCATTTGCCATGACAAAACAGCATGTTACAAAATCATGCATTGGCCAAATATATATGAAGATCTTGTATTATACTCCTGCTTCCCATAATAGTGTCAAAAACGCTCTTATATTATGGGACGGAGTAAGATATTGCTGATGCTTTCCCTACTAAGATTTCTGAATAGCGTATTTAAAGATCTATAAAATAAATCAAAGTTCTTGCTAATCACAACTGAGATATGTCATCACATTGCACGTCTAGAGAAACACTACAAAAACAGACGATCCAATTAACTCTACAAAAAAATCATGTTAATAGTAGCAACTAACAGTGAGGTGTCAACTCTTGTATAATTACGTAGAGGTGTGTATAAGGGCACTTCAAGATGAGCTTCAAATTCCAAGAAAGCCCTCCATACATTCACATTTTGATCTCTATTTTCAGAAGTGGCTTATGATATCCACCACAAATGACCTATAGGTCTACAAATATGATATGCTAACAATTCTACTCGGCACCACAAAACCCGTGAGGCAACCAGGCCCATGAATTTGAATGTTATATTTGGAAACACAAACATAAGATAGCTGATAGCATTGACATTAACATTAGTTAAGTAAACAAGGTTAGCTTTACCGCTGCCACTAGTTCCAACAATTGCCACACTTTTTCCTGCCGGTACAGTGAAAGTGGCCCCATTAAGAATCTGCCTTTCTGGTACATACCTGGAAGAAATCAAATCTCTCAGCTACCCATAAAATAAATATGGCACAGAATAAGATTGTTCTAATTACAGCTATACTACCTCATGCGTCATATTTACATATTGTTCTAACTTTGTACTAAACAAGCGTCGATTAATTTGGAGCGGAGGGAGTACCATTGTGTTGACTATCAATGGTTAAAACAAAATAAGCTCCTTAGTGTTGAGATGCTTTGAAACTTGCTACTTATGTGGTATTACTTTTTGGAAATAGCATAAGCACTTAGCGGCACTTAACAAGCTAACAGAGGACAGAACTTACCCAAAATGGACATTCTCGAATTCAATGCATCCTCCCTTGAACTGCAAAGGTTGTGCATGAAGCTCATCTTTTATTCCAGGTTTTTCCTGAAAAGACGCAATGAATAGTTCTAAGGTCTTTGAGACCATGGTTTTAAAGATAAATTAAAACTGCATGCCATTAGGCACTAAGCAATACGAGTCTATGACTACGAAGCTTTTACCTCAAGCAATTGAAACATGGACTTCATGTCAATTAGGCTTTGTCTAGATTCTCGATATACACTACCAAGGAAGTTCAGAGGCACTGAGAGCTGGAATAGAAGTCCATTAACCATGACCTGTATGGCAAGATTTCAATACATCAATCAAATGCAACCGCAAGACTAAGGCAGAAAACCGAAAAGAACTGAAGCTTCATGTCAAGTCATTTTTAAAGATTTTTATTTTCCAGTTACACTTTTCACTTCTAACAACCTGAGGTAATATTGGGAAAACATTACCTTACTGCAGTTACATATCTTTCTACTTTTGTGTGCATGGGTTGCTACCTCAGTATGTCAAAGTGATCTCAGAAATGAAACGACAGAAGATATAAAACACAAATGATTGACATGAAGAATTACCAAATCACCGACAGTCAGAGCACCACTCATTATACCATATGAGCTCAAAACCATTGCTGTGGATAATGTCAAACTAAATATAACATTTTGCCCAAAGTTCAAGTAGGCAAGGCTACTTTGGGCTTTCAGTGCAGCATCCTCGTATCCTGAGCACATTGTTAAAGAAAACACTAGTTAATAGATAAAAAATATCAAACGAAACTAACTTATGGTGTATGCAATGGTAATCCCATTTAAGATTCACCTAATGTTACAGCATAACTTAATGTTTTATTTGACACTTTCTTAAGTATTAATCTTATTTAGTTTTTGTTTTTAACTACCAGGTTTCAATATACACAGATGTGAAACATAGACATCAGAAATTTCATATGTATCAAACTGTAATTTTTCAGTGTCTGCAGTTTTGTTAGAAAGGTGAACATATATTTAATGCCAGTCGGTCAAATAGGTGAGTAGCTGTGCATTTCCGCTCTATAATGACATCTCCCAAGAATGAATGGACACATGTACTCACTCTTTAAATATTTGTCATACTTCTGAACTTCAAATTGCTCATTGTTGAAGTATTTGACAGTCTGTAGACAATCAGAGTAAAGATTGATACGAAAATGCTTGAATTAAGATATTGAAGATTAGAGAAATAGACCAAACACCAGATTAATGGATGGGATAACCATGGGATGACCTCGTAATTCAGAAGGGAGTCAACTGCCACTGCACCAGAAGCATTATCAGCTTTATTCATGGCTGTCCTGAACTTCGTCCGCCACTGCAATAAAGAAACAGAAAGCGATGAGAGGAATAAGAGTAAGACATGATACAAAAGTGATCAATAGATATATTAGATTGAGCATTTATGTAAGCAAGAATATCCTAAGACTACAGCTGTGATGACAGAGTACAGCGTTCGCACCTGTGTCAAAGCCAAAGTGAAAACAATATAAGTAGCAACTGAAACTGAAGTAATCCAAGCAAAAGTGGAGCCGAACTTGTAGGCAAGTATACTTGACACCATACCAATCTGTAAATACGAAACAAAACACAATGCAGACAAAGCTCAAGCAAACGCTCCGAGAATAAGTGGCACCAACCAAAAGCAACATCAATATCACAGGCAATATGCACAACTGATGGATAGTAACCGTTGGAGAAGTAATTTGAGTACCTCTAGTATTGTGGGAACAATATTGAACACTGTCACCGTAAGAATGAAATTTATTGCGTTGCTCCCTCTGTCAATTATGCGATTTAGAGCTCCAGTTTGCCGGCTGAAAAACATAAACAGGTGAAGGAACATAAAAATTCAAATAATCCCCAGCTCGTAAACATCAAAACTCAGCAACTACATAATAACTGCAAGTGTTGAATTCTTATAAAGTGTTTCCACAATGATTTACACAAGCAGCAGTTAGACCTAGGGCCGATTAATAGCTAGCAGGGAGGCACCTTGCTGGCCGCACGGAATATGGTGTGGGCAATCAATGAATTAAGGATAACATTGAAGCACACATGATGGCATGAATCAGAGCATTCACAGGTACCTTAGATGATAACGAAGATCAAGCTCATGCAAGTGAGAAAACACCTGCAATACGAAAAGTTAATAAACTAAAGTAATACTTAAAGTGTCTACAGATAAACATCAAAATAGCTGCGCAGGACTACAGGTCCATCGAAAACTGAAAATGGATACAAATGTACAGATGACACTCGATCCTCACAGAAGTACAGATAAAAATAGTTGGGCTCCAGCGAGGTGCAAGATCTTCAAATGATTCTTTTCCTTTTTCTAGCTTTTCTAGTTTCAGTTAGGCCTTTAGCGTTGTTTTGCTTGCTTTCAGTTTTTTTTTTATTGCTAGATAGACCTTGTGCCATTTGGACATTTTTCTGCTAATTGAAAATGACATGCACTTAGGTGCGGGTTCGAGCAAAAGAATGTACAGATACCACTTATAGTAACCTTTCATCATCTTCATGAATATAAGGACATATAGGAGAAAATGTATAGCAAGAAAATAAGATATACTTCATTCAAGATATATCCATACTGTGTGGAATATCTGAAATTCTGGATAGCTACAGTAATCAAACAACTTCACTAAAAAGTAATACCATGGAAATGAAAAGGTTCAAAATTTACCATCCTGGAGAGTGAACGGATGGCTCTCCAGGTAACTTTCGAAAATAAAGCATTCCGCAGTTCTGGAAACAGAAAATTTACCATAAATATTTGCCATAATGCATAAAACATAGTTGTATATGTTATGACGGGAGAGCAGAAAGAGAGAACCTAAAAATGCTGAGTTTCTTTCGGCAGCTTTTCAGGCATAAGAAAACATTGATAAGCAAGTTCTGTAACAAAATTTACCTGTACAAGCTGATACTCCTGACCGTGCAATACCATATCCAATCAGAACTGCTGCTGGGCTTGCAAAGAGAGCCAACAGGGTTGCATTAGCATCTGTAAATCCTGCCAGTGAGGCTTCAGCGCCGCCAAGTGCTGCAAGCCAATCGATAGCAAGCTTAAACAAGAAAGGCACTTGAACATTTATGACCTGGTGTTCATTGTAAATAGAAAAGGTTAGGTGATAAGGTTGAAAGCTTCATGTAACCCTGGATCAATTCTCTTTTGTGAAATTAGATCAATTCAGATGGGGAGCCCTTCCACGCGATGACAGTTTCAAAAAAAAAAAAACTTCATGTAACAGCTTCCACGTTTTAAGTTCATCATGGCATATATCATAACTGCAAGGGAATATTCTTTTCTTTGATTTAAGAATGATGATAGTTGACTATTTCTATTTGAGACCTTGTTGAGCAATTAAACAAGAAGAAATTACCTATTTTGTTTTACAAAGAAATAAGCATCCAACAAATAGGATGCATCTGATTTTACCACATTGCATCAGAATAGATCAAAAGGATCATTTGTATAAAAGCCAAGAATATCAGTACACTATGAGTAATGCAAATGCACTGGATTCCAACGAAGTGGGGTAAGGAGATTATCAATTTTGAGCCTACAGCATGATTGTCAATGGTAGACTCTACAGAAAAGTGTTAGCCCAAATGGGGTTTTTAATACATCGCAGATCGCTAGTACTTAATGACTACAGCAGAAAACAAAAGCATTTGCTAACAAAAGTGGATTGCATTATTTTAGCTCGAATAATATTTGTAAAGGGAACAATTTCCACGAGTAACATCTACCTTTGCGCCGACTAAGAGACCCAACGACAAGACAATCCTGATGTTGAAATCACGGCTATTGTTCAGCCTCAAGTACTTCCAAAGGTTTTGAAGGATCTGAATATCTGCTATCTGATCATCGATGTCCTTCTTCGGGGCATCTTTATGCTCGTTGTCATCAGCCGGTTTCCCAGCTGTCACAGCATTGGCAGAAGTGGAGAATGCATTCCCTCTCTAAAAACAAGTAAGAATCACGAAACCATAATTTGGCAAAGAAACAGAAGAAAAGAAACATAACAGATGCATCAAATTCTTTGTATCATTTTGTTAACCATTGATGTCCACAGAACCATACTTGAGTAACCATATATTTTCAGTTGGAGCTAAAAAAGGGCAGGATAAGTGCAGTTACAGTTCATAGAATCAGAACAAGTAGAGAGAAAATTGCAATACTACCATGCGCTCGGCTCCACACTTGTTCTTAAGTTTGTGCTTTGGCAGATTAGGCCAGAAACTGATTTTCACACAGAAACACAATGAGGTCGCAGGTTGTCTCAGGTTCTCAACAGAGAAAACTTCGTATGCAGACAGAAATAAGGCTACACTTAAGTTAGTGTCTGGATTCATCCCTCGGCGACCACTGGACAAGAAACTGAAGCCCAATCAACAGCTCCCGCTAACTCCAGCACTTGTGATTCATTATTATTAGCGCACTATTGCGCACTACTGTTTTACCAGGAAATTATCACTTGCTTCAGCAAACATTGATACTGTACATATCCGTGAATCTGTTATCTATGCATCTCGGTGAGTCATTGACACTGTATATATCTATGAATCTATTCTAGGCTACTTACTGATTTACTGGGAAATTCTCACTTACTTCAGTAAAACATCGATACTGCATATCTATGTATGACTCTAATATCTGCGCATCTCAGCGTTAAAAAAAACTGGGATGAGGTTACCAGGTCGCGGAGAGGCCACGCGGACCGCCGCGGCGGGAAGGCCGGGCCCGGGAGCAGGCAGCGGGGGCGGCCGAAGGGGGCGCGTCCCCCCGTCCCCGGAGAGACCCTGCAGCCTGGTCCGAAGCCCCCGAGGTGAGTCGGCGCCGGCGCGGGCGGACCGTCGGGCCGCCGGAGCGCCGCGGGGAGCTGGAAGCGGGAGCCGCGGAGGAGGTGCCTCGCGGCGAGCACGCGGGAGCAGGGCCGCATGGCGCGGCGGCGGCGGCGCTCCCCGGCCGGCGACGAGGGAGAGGGGGGAGGGAGGGCCGGTCAACCTTGGGAGGCGGAGCTGGACATTTCGCGGGCGTGGTGACACTGTATCGGATCTACTAGCCTCCAGATGCGAGCGTGCACTACGGCGCAGTGTCATGGACCGCTGGATGTGTAATGAGTGGCGCAGATCCGGTTTATGGTGTTCATAAATGTGTCATCTACGCTTACATCTTTCTTTTGGTCGTGGATCTGTTGGGATACGTTTGGTAGGCTGCATTAGGTCCAGCCAGTCCCACACGGAAAGAAATTGAACTATTTGATTGCCTGCACGAATCTCAAAGCAGGTCTGGACCTAGATCTGGAGGAACGCCAAACCGGGTGTTTTTTGCGAGCCAGGTGGGCACCTGCACGTGTGAGAGACATCTCATAACTCCCCTTGCTCTTTCCGGTCGCCACCCTTGACAGTTCACACGCACTCTCCCTTCCCCTCACCACTCGTTCGGTTTCTCCGATGGCAGAGTCGCCGTCTCGCCGCACCTTCTGGTCATCACTAGCAGCAATCACGCCCAGGAGAGATGGATTGCCGGCCTCTCCACCTCTGGACGGGATCTCACGGCGGCACCCTGTGCCCCCTCTCCGTTCTGCACCATGCCGCCGCCGCTCGCTCGCTCCGGCTCCGCCACCAGAGCCGAAGCTCATCTTCTTGGGCTCAACGACCGTGGGTATTGAATACCCGCTGGCTCCGTCATTTGTCGGCCCCTCTTATGCGGCCCCAGAGAGACCCTACAACCTGGTCCAAAGCCCCCGAGGTCAGGCGCGGGCAGACCGTCGGTCCCGCCGTGGGGAGCTGGAAGTGGGAGCCCCACGGGAGGTGCCTCACGGCAAGCATGCTGGAGCAGGGCCGCATGGCACGGCAGCGGCGCTCCCCATCCGGCGACGGACAAACACTGATAGAAAAACGTCCTTTAGTCCCGGTTCGTAAGGTCATTTAGTCCCGGTTCTGTAACCGGCAATAAAGGGTGGGGACTAAAGGTCCCCCCTTTAGTCCTGGTTCAGCACGACTCGGGACCAAAGGCCCACCACGTGGCACGAGCCCGCGCTCAGGGTGGGAGGCCTTTTTTATTTTTATTTTTTTTAAAAAATGATTTTTTTTCAAATTTTCAAATTTCTGAATTATTTGACGATTTAATCTCTAATCACCCCTCATCATTGCTCCAAATCGTCTAACTTCCCGGCTGGTCCACCCATCCTCTCAGTACTCCAGCCTGAGCATGCTTAACTTCCGAGTTCTATTCCCCCTAGTTTCCAAGTCTGCACTTGTTGTTTACCTAACAATAATAAGATGTCAATCATATTATCCCTCAGAAGTTTAGCTTGAGCATGAAGTCACACGTTTCACTTTTTTTTGAAACTATTATTCTAAAAAACAATAATTATTTAGTAACACTAATATTTCTTGAATAAATAGTTTGACCAGATTTGACCATAGTTTGACCACAGTTTGACCAAAATTCAAAAAAACTAAAATAATTATTTAGTAACACTTGTATTTCTTGAATAAGTAGTTTGACCATAGTTTGACCACAGTTTGACCAGATTTAACCAAAATTCAAAAAACTGAAAGTTGAGCATAACTTTTTTCCTTTAAGAATTTGAGGATTCTAAAAATTTGCAAAACGGCCTAAGGTCGTCGAATTTGGATGCGGATTTTCGTGCTGGACATTTTGATTTATTATGCGTTCTTTTGACATCGTATGCAAAAGATATGATCGTTTTGCTTTTTCATAACACTTTTTTTGCAAAACATGTCAGAAATTTATGTTTTTAAATTTCCCTAACTACTAGATGTAGTAACATAACTACATCTCGAAGGATTTTATTTTTTGAAGTTTTTATCATTTTCTTTTGTTGTTTTTTTCAAAACTGAAAAGGCAATAGAAGGGGGGGCGTAGAGTTTGAAAATTGCCCTTTAGTCCCGGTTTGTGGGACTATAGGTTGGCCCTTTAGTCCCGGTTTTTGTCACAAACCGAGACTAAAGGAGCTCCTTCTATTTTTTCTCGGACGGCTTCAGTGTAATCTCTAACATAGTCCAGGTTTGCGACTGGAGACTAGTAGAAAACAGAGCTTTATTAGGGGTTCGTAAGGGCCTTTAGTGCGGTTCTGCAACCGACACTAAAGGATGGAGACTAAAGGCCGCCCTCCCCCCTTTAGTACCGGTTCGGCACCTAACCGCCACTAAAGGCCCACCACGTGGTGCGCCGTGGTATGGGGGCATTTAGGAAAGAAAATTTGTTTTTTTTTATTTTCAATTTTCTGAATTATTTGATGATTTAGTCTCTAATCACCCCTCTTCACTGCTCAAGTGTGGATTACTCATTCCAAATCGTCTAACTTCTCGGCCGGTCACCCATCCTCTCACTACCCCAGCCTGAGCATGCTTAACTTCGGAGTTCTATTCCCCCTACTTTCCAAGTCTGCAGTTGTTGTTTTTCTGACAAATGTAAGCTGTCAATCCTATTAACCCTCATGAGTTTAGCTTGAGCATTAGGTCACACGTTTCACCGTTTGAGTTTGAAACTATTATTCTAAAAATAGTAATTATTTACGAACACTAATATTTCTTGAATAAGTAGTTTGACCATAGTTTGACCACAATTTGACCACAGTTTGACCAGATTTGACCAAAATTCAAAAAAACTGAAATAATTATTTAGTAACACTAAAATTCTTGAATAATTATTTAGTAACACTAATATTTCTTGAATAAGTAGTTTGACCACAGTTTGACCAAAATTCAAAAAATCTTAAATTTGGGCATATCTTTTTTTCTTTTAGAATTTGAGGATTCTAAAAAGCTTAAAAGCTTAAATTTGAGCATTCTAAATAGATGTAGTCAAAACCGGATGCGGATTTTTGTGCTGATTTTTTTGATATATTATGCGGGTTTTTTTCGACATCGTATGCAAAAGATATGGCCGTTTTACATTTTCATAACACTTTTTTGTAAAACATGTCTAAATTTAAGTTTTTTAATTTTCCTAACTAGTAGATGTAGTAACATAACTACATCTCGAAGAATTTTAAGTTTTGAAGTTTTTATCATTTTTTTTTCTTTTTACAAAACTAAAAAGGCGATCGAGGGGGGGGATAGAGTTTGAAAATGGGCCCTTTAGTCTCGGCTGAAGAACCATGTAGTACTGGTTTGTGCAACGAACCGGGACTAAAGGGGCTCGTGGGGCCCCGGCCTGACGCCAGCCTGCCACCACCCCTTTAGTGGCACGAACCGATACTAAAGGTTCAACACGAACCGGCATTAATGCATAGCCGTTCGAACCGGGACTAATGGTACCATTAGTACCGGGCCAAAATTGAACCGAGACTAATGTGTCTCACATTAGGTCATTTTTCTACTAGTGGGACGCTGTTGCAATCCTTTTGACCGCAACAAGGGGGTTGCAGGCCGGCCATGCGTTGGGTGCCCCGCAGCGGCGACCGACGGTGGCAAGGGTAGGGGTGGCGACCTACGATGGCGAGGGTAGGCGACATCTAGACTCCCCCTGCAACGGTGATTGACAAGGGCGAGGGGATCGTCGTGACTTCTGCATCCCCACAGATCCCCTGTTGCGACTATGACAAAGAAGCATATTCCCGACGGCGGAGGACTCCCCAACTCAGTCAGGTGCCGCAACAAACTCAATTCTCCCTCCTTGTAGTAGCTGCCCAATTTCAAAAAGGGGTTTTGTCTTTGCAACAAATGATGTGTTTCGGAAGGAAAACAACATTGGTTCGGCTGATTGCAACAATGCTCTTGTTGGAGAGAGGTTGGCACTGCTCACGTGGGATAGATCGGACGGCTATCCATGGCTCCATCCAACGGTCCATATAACTCGGCTGGTTTTCGTGGCACCGACTAGATGAGTGAGCAGCATCACCATCAAGGATGCAACTCCCTCCCTCTGGTTCAAATTTCCTTCCTGGTGCTCCGCTCCTCCTCGCCGGCCATCGCCGCCGTCTCGCCGGGGAAGGGAAGGGAGGAGGAGCCGATGAAGCGCGGGACCAACAGCGCGTGCGACCTCCGCGCCGTCTCTCTCCCCCCGCCCGGTTAAGACCGGCCCCCCTCCGTTTCCCTCCCCCCTATCCCCGTCCGCTGCTGCCGCTGAAACGTGCGGCGGTTCGATTTCGGACCAGGAGCGGCGGCGGGAGGGCCGGCGCGCCCCCTGCTTCTTCCTCCGCGGCGTCGGCGGCGGGGAATCCGCCCCAGGCGGCGCCGTCGCAGCAGCAGCAGGCCTTCTCGCTCCCGCGCCCGAAGCTGCCGCGGCTCCCGGAGTCGGAGGCCTTCGTCGACCAGACCCTCCACCGTCCCACGCCCGCGCGCCACCAGGTCTCCTGCGCAGCCGCATCGCTCCCCCTTCCTCCCCGCTGTTGCCACTGAATTGGTTCGTGGATCCGGTGTTTTTTTTTTTGGTTCGTTCAGTTCAGTTCGTCAGCGCCACTTAATTGGTTCAGTGGATAACTCTAGCGGCGTTTCCGATGAATTGGCTGGGTCTGGGTGATGATGATTCACGTGTCGTGGAATTAGCAGTTCGAATTCACCAGCCGATTGATTGATTGATTATATGCTTGGAAACTCGGAATAATCGTTCGTGCAACCTATCTAGTCTAGTATATATATGCTGCAGAATAGTGCACAGTACCAACCTATCCGAGAGATTGCCTGCTTGCCCAATCTTCATTTTGCGAGCAAACGAACAGTCTACCGTTCTTGCTATGGATGTGGTGGCATTGTGCCTTAGGTAGTTTATCTGCATTCTGCCGGACTTGACACAATATATTAGAGAAGCGGTCCACTGTATGCAACTTCTGTTCGTCGTGAATAACTTCTGCGTTATCCATAAAAGCATGATGGATGACTTCAGGTTGTGGTATTTTTGTCTGTTGCACTGTACTGAAGCATGAGGTCTGGGTCCATGGTAGTTTATCTGTATTTGTGCCTCGCTTCTGCTGGACTGACCTCCTTATTATAGATGCAGCTTCTGCTCGTTGTCTTGCTGCTAAATGTTTCACTAACAGCACCTGTCTTCCTACTCACAGCTTACTAACTACTCCCTCCGTCCGGAAATACTTGTCGCGAAAATGGGTAAAAATGGATGCATCTAAAACTAAAACACGACTAGATACATCCATTCCTCCGACAAGTATTTCCGGACGGAGGGAGTACGAAATATGTGTACCCCAATTTTGACCTCCATTTTTCATCTCACCGGTGGCCAGGGATTTGGCTTGCATGACGACTCGTCGGAGAGGATGCCTCCATTTCCTCCCAGTTCAGCATGTGGTGCACAAGAAGAACCCCAGCAGCAGCAACCGGTGATCATACCCAGCAGCACTACCCTGCGCTGGAACCCCTCTCCTACAGACACTAGATGTAAGCTCTGAATCCCCAAGCTATGCATCCGATTGATTTAACGTCTCACACCAACTTCAGCAACAATTTTCCTGTTCACCTCTGTTTTATCTCATTGTCTGGGCATGTAAACTCGACTGGTGTGTGCTTTTATGGTAAGAAAGAGCACCGGAAGCCGTTCTGTGTCTAGACCTCACCATCATTATTCCGTGGGTATGTTTTGTTTGGTGTGCCTGATGATGGTAGCATTTCAACAGGTCGGGTTAATGAGGACGCTGAGTGCAGGTTTCAGCAGCTGTCAGGTTCAGTACACAAGGTGGGGATGGTATTGGACTCGGTACAAACTGATGTTATTCAGTTAAACAGAACCATGAAGGACGCATCGGTTGAATGTAAGCCTTGCAAACCGGCACTGTTGATCATAATAGGAATTGCAGCAGCTTCTGCTTTGCTCATAAACTTGCACTTTCATTTTTCTTCTTCTTCGACAACTGATGCATCATATAACTGAATCGTATTTATCTGTTATGTGCAGCTGGTGGTGTGCAGCAAAAGTTTGATCTCCTAGAGGATACACTTCAGAAAATTGTAAGAGAAGTTGATGTCTCAGTTCTTTCTCCTACCATTTCATTGTTTGCAAAGGCAACAAAGTTTGATATATTCAAACATGTTATCGCAGATTAAAGGACAAAATGATCTCAAAGTACTTGCTGAAAACAGCATGAAAAGCAACTCTGATCAGCTGAATGTTCTCAACTCTCGCACCAGCAAATTGAATGAGATGTCTTTGGTCGTTTCAGTCTGTCCAAAACAAGTGCAAGCAGATTTAAGAGAGCTGCATGGTGACATCTTCAGGGTTCTTACAAAGGACATGGAGGTACTTCTTCTGCTGCTAATCTACCGCTAGCTTTGTTACATCTTTTTTTGGTACATTTTGTCTTTTAGGAATTGTCCTGATGGTTGGCATGTGCACATAAGTAATTAATGTACCAGTATCCCAAGTTCTCTGTTGTCTCCATATGTATGGGTTCAGTTCCATATAAAACGTATAAGTTTTCAGAAATCTCTTCATGTATCTAGATTCTTCAAATAACACCATGTATAATAATCCTGTCACATAACATTCAGCATTCTCAGTAGGTGCTAGCGTTTACTTTGTCTTTGAGATGGCTCAAAAAGCTCAGAGTCCTGTCTATCAAGTGGCATTCCCTTTTCGTGCTGAAGAAACAAATGTTGATAGTTTTGCACTACAACTGCCTGATCTTTTGTCTCTTCATGCAGGGGGTTGTTAGAGATATCAGGTCTCTGAATACTAGGCCTGCTGCAATGTCAATGCTGCCAGTATGTTTACTCATTACTCGACTAACCGAATCCATAAGTCTTTTGTTATCCTTGCCTCACTGTCTTTTCTGTCGTGGCTGAAGGACCAGAACTTCTCCCCCAATGAGAGACTACCGAGAAACCCAATGCTAGCAAAAGGAAGTCCCTTGATGAATGGAGTGTCTGTAGCAAATAGAAGACCTACAATGAACCAGACACCAGCAGCAAATGAACGACCCCTGATGAACCAATCACCAGTCGCAAATGGAAGGTCTACAATGAACCAGACACCAGTAGCAAATGGACGATCCCTGATGAACCAAACACCAGTGAAAAATGGAAGCCCCATGACGATTCCAGTAGGAGATGGAAGGTCCCAGCTGAAACAAACACCGGTAACAGATGGAACGCCCCAGAGGGATCTAACACCAGAGATAAATGGAAGGCCCCAGAAGGACCGAATACCAGTAGCAAATGGAAGGCCCCATATGGAACAAATACCGGCAACAAAACCGTAATATTCTAAGTCTCTATTTCTTACATAGTTCAGTTGATAGCTAAATATACAGAGATGTTATACAAAGATTCCTAGAAGTATCCTGCTCTGATAGGGATACAAAGCTATGTGGTGTGGCCATGGATTTCGAGTCGCTTAGTGTCGACTCATGACTCGAGTCGCGACTAGTCGCAACTGCAGGCTCGACTTTTTCCGAGTCGCTACCCCAGAATGACTCATCGACTCGAAAACCATGGGTGTGGCCACAGATAAAACTCCTTTTTTCATGAGAGTTTTCTCGCTGTTATTTCAATTCTACTCACAAGATTTTATTTACCTGAATCTCACGATGCCAGATTTAACCTAGGTGTTTTTGCACATAGAAGGGGCATCAAACCACGACATGTATGCCCTATAATTTAGAGAATTGAAGTCACAGTTTTCATGAAAAGGTGTTAAAAAAAAGGTTTCTTGATGTGCTGACTAAGACTAAATTTTGAAATCCTTGAACACAAGTATGAAGATTGTTAAACTTTTTCAAAATGTTCAAATAACCATTCATATCTGCATAATCCTGTGGTAAGATGCTTATTTTCATGATAGAGCAGAGCTGGTTTAATGCTGGCAATCCAAATCATGAAATGACACATATTGTATTGCTTCAATACTTTTTCTTTCTCTCTTCACTCTTCAGCAAGATTATTATATTCACGACTTTTCAGTTGTACTACAAATATGACTCTGCATATACGTTATGTCTTCACTGTTTTCTTAGATTTTTGGATTCTGACAAAGCTTGCTTATTAATGTCAGCCTTCCTGCACGTTCCACTTATGCTACGAGGGCGTCAGTTCTGAAGCCAAAGGTAGAAGAGGGTATGGTAAAAGCAGCTCACATGGTTGGTACAAGCTACAGGCTAGCACCTGCACAGAAAGAGAAGTTGAATCAAAAGGTCAATCCCCAAGAGACAACTAAGAAGGTAATCTGTGATACCTTGCCCCTTTCCATCATAATGAAATTGGTATAGGATTCCTCGAGCAAACTAATGTTGTTGGCTAGTTCGTATACGATTTTCATGCTTTCGTGCAATACTGCTTACAGTTCAGGGCCAATGTCCTTCTTGAAAAAGCATACCACTGAGTTCTGGTTCTGAAAAAAAAACACCACTGAAAAAAGCATACCATTGAGTTACGGTTCTGAAAAAAGCATACCTATGAATTATTGAATTTACTGGAACATGATTGAAGCTGCAGCTGTAACTTTTCGTATGTGCATCTGCAGTAGACTGAAAACTTGCGCTTGCATTATATTCAGTGTGTGATCGTGGCTCTGTACTTGTGTTTGAAAATGCAGGAACCAGTTAAAATAATCATCGATGATTCTGAACATGGAACCAGGTAGAGCTCATTCCTTTTTGTGCATGCTTTTCTTATATCGTTTCTAGTTTCCTGCCTCAAAGAGAGGGAACGCCTCGGCTCGCTCGCGACTCCCGCTAGGGTTCCCACCCGCCGCCGCCGCTGGCCGTCAGGCGCCCCTCCCCCGCCTCGCTCCCCCCCTTCCCTCCCTCCCCCCTTTCCTCCCGCGGCGCGCCCGCGCGCGCCGGGGAGGATTCTCTCCTGCCGCGGCCCTCGCCCCGCCTCCCTCCCCTCTCCCCCCGCCGCCGCCGGCGAGCTCCGTCGGGCAAAGCCCGGTGGGCATGGCGGCGGTGGGGCCTCTCTTCCCCCTCCGCTTGTAGGCGCTGACGCGGG
>NC_057798.1:21423696-21464089 GCF_018294505.1 Triticum aestivum | reverse complement strand
CGGCGGCGGTCTCGCTGGGCAGCGGGGCGGCCTGCTGGTGGCGGCGCTCCGGCTCCCTTCGTTCCGCGCGCGGCGGGGCGGCTGCGTTGCTCCCGTCTCGGGAGGTGGCGCGCGGCCGGTCTCTTGCCGGATCCGGCCAGATCTGGTGTTGGGGGCCGACCGGCGGCGCATGGCTCCGGTGGTGCGTGCCCGGCGGCTCTGGTGCTTGGAGGTCGTCGGGCGGAGCGGGTAGGGCAGCGGTCGTGGGCAGCGGCGTGGGGAGGTCTCGGTGGTGACCTCTCGGTGTCGTGGCGGCTTCACGGTGGCTCGTCGGATCTGTCCGCGGCAGCGGCCGGCTTCTCCGGCGTCGGCTCGCCTGTGGTCGGGCCGTCTCGACCTTCACCCCATCTCCTCGTTGCCTGGGCGCTTCTCCCATCAATGGGCTGGTCCTCTCCTGGTTGCGGTCCATCGCTCGTCTCGCGCCCGGTGCCGCAGGACCGAGCTCGTCTCGCGCACGATGCAGCAGGACCGAGTTCGTCTCGCGCACGGTGCACCAGGACCGACCTCGTCCCCCTCTCGATGCTGCAGGACCGAGCTCGTCTTGCGCTAGGGGCAGCAGGACGGGTCGGTGGATGCCAGTTCTGGCCGACCTATTGGGTCTCGACGCTGGGGTGGCCCAGGGGCGCGAAAGGTGAGACCTTTCCGCTCGTCTCTCTCGTTGGGGTGCGGCGGGTCTCGGGTGAGGTGGTGTCGAGGTCTTGGATGCTGGGGCGGCGGCCCTGGTGGTGGTTGCTCGGTGCTCTTGGGCAGAGCCCGTGCCTTGGTGCTGCCCGGTCACCATGCTCGTGTGGGCGGCGTGGTTGCCGGGGTGTGGTGTTCGGTGGCGGTGATGGTTGGCCGAGGTGAAAACCTGCTCTATCTTCGGACGGACCGGCGGCGGCGAAGACCGTTCCCTTCTTGAAGGCGTCGTCGCGTCTCTCATTGCCCGTCATGCGGCTCCGGGGGAAACTCTGATCCTTGGATCGGGCGGTGGCGGCGCTCCGGTGTCGTATCCTTCCTGAAGGCGCCGTCTTGGAGCGCATGGTTCGTCATATGTAGTCTCACCTCTTCGGGGCCGTAGTGCTAGTGGTGGTGTTGCTGTGCTCAGCGCCTTTGTATCCTGTCCTGGGTGTGTGCGTGTGTTGCGGTGGCGTGACATGTGTTTGTACTGAATGCTTGTGGTTTGATGCTTTATATATAAAGCGGGGCGAAAGCCTTTCTCGGCAAAGAGAGGGAGACCCTGATGAACGGAACGTCTGTAGCAAACGGAAGACCTACAGTGAACCAGACACCAGTAGCAAATGGACTACCCCTGATGAACCAAACACCAGCGGAAAATGGAAGCCCCATGATCGCCAACCAGGCTCCAGTAGGAGATGGAAGGTCCCAGCTGAAACAGACACCGGCAACAGATGGAACGACCCAGAGGGATCTAACACCAGAGATAAGTGGAACTCCCCAGAAGGACCAAATACCAGTAGCAAATGGAAGGCCCCATATGGAACAAATACCGGCAACAAAACCGTAATATTCTAAGTCTCTATTTCTTACATAGTTCAGTTGATAGCTAAATATACAGAGATGTTATACAAAGATTCCTAGAAGTATCCTGCTCTGATAGGGATACAAAGCTATGTGGTGTGGCCATGGATTTCGAGTCGCGTGACTAGTCGCGACTAGTAGATGAGTCGCAAAAAAATGTCGACTCAACTTAGTGTCGACTCATGACTCGAGTCGCGACTAGGGCAACTGCAGGCTCGACTTTTTCCGAGTCGCTACCCCAGAATGACTCATCGACTCGAAAACCATGGGTGTGGCCACAGATAAAACTCCTTTTTTTTCGTGAGAGTTTTCTCGCTGTTATTTCAGTTCTACTCAGTACTCACAAGATTTTATTTACCTGAATCTCACGATGCCAGATTTAACCTAGGTGTTTTTGCACATAGAAGGGGATTCAGAGGAGAGCATGTATGCCCTGTAATTTAGAGAACTGAAGTCACAGTTTTCATGAAAGGGTGTTAAAAAAAGGTTTCTTAATGTGCTAACTAAAACTAAAATTTGAAATCCTCGAACACAAGTGCGAAGACTGTTAAACTTTCCCAAAAGGTTCAAATAACCATTCATATCTGCATAATCCTGTGGTAAGATGCTTATTTTCATGACAGAGCTGGTTTAAGGCTGGCAATTCAAATCTTAAAATGGTACATTTTTTTTTGAAGGTCACCGGGGAGGGAGAGGACTCCCCCACCTGAATTGTATTCAAATTGCCTATAAGACTTCGCAGCCTTTTGCAGGATGGGTTCAAGTGAACCAGAATTACAGGGGGGCACAGGAGGAGAAGAGGTAAAGCAAAGAACACAACAAATAAACAAGGGAGAACAAAGAGGGAAAACACACCCCGACACAACACAAAGCACCCCCAGCGAGATCGAACGGCATTGGCCAGCCGAGAACAAGCCATGGCACTGCACCATCGACGCAATCGGAGGCATCACGCAACCAAGACTGCACAACGCCACGACACCACTGCGTCGGGGGTGCATTCAAACGGTCACGCGAGGCCCAGACGACGCCACGGCGCCTGTGTACCGCAGGCAAAGTCGGCGTCGCCAAGCAGACAAACCCATGACACTGTACCATCGACGCAATCGAAGGCGCGCACGGAGGAGCGACGCACCGCCGCCGCCACACGAGCCCCCTGCTCGTAGACCGGCCGCTTCGGCGCGCCAGAGCCCCGCCGCCGCCGGATCCGCGCGGGGCTTTGCCCGGCGGAGGCTGTTGGGCGGCGGCGAGGGGGAGGGAAGCCGGTGGTGGGGGGGCGCTGCGATGACGAGATGCGCCGCCGCCCGAGTCGCCCTGGGGAGGACGACGCGGGGGCCTTTTTTCTTTTCCCTCCCAACCACTTCCACTTCGTTTGGTACTTTGCCAAAATGGTACATATTGTATTGCTCCAAAACTAAAATGTTGTTGGCTACTACATGACAGAGCTGGTTTCTCTTTCTTCACGAAGGTTATATTCGTGACTTTTCAGTTGTACTGTAAATATGACTCTGCATATACATTATCTCTTCACTGTTTTGCTCATTATGTCCTTGTTAGATTTTTTGATTCTTGACAAAGCTTGCTTATTAATGTCAGCCTTCCTGCATGTTCCACTTATACTACAAGGCTGTCAGTTCTGAAGCCAAAGGTAGAACAGGGTAAGGTAAAAGCAGCTCACATGGTTGGTACAAGCTACAGGCTAGCACCTTCACAGAAAGAGGAGTTGAATCAAAAGGTCAATCCCCAGGAGCCAACTAAGAAGGTAACCTGTGATACCTTGCCCCTTTCCATCGTAATGAAATTGGTATAGCATTCCTCGAGCAAACAAATTGAGTTACGGTTCTTAGAAAAGCATACCTATGAATTTGCTGGAACATGCTTCAAGCTGCAGCTGTAACTTTTCATATGTGCTTCTGCAGTAGACTGAAAAGTTGCGCCTGCATTATATTCAGTGTATAATCGTGGTTTCGTACTTGTGTTTGAAAATGCAGGAACCAGTTAACATAATCATCGGTTCAGATAATGACAATAAAGGGTGCACTTCCGGGGGGATTCTGAACATGGAAGCAGGTAGAGTTCATTCCTTTTGTGCATGATTTTTGTATGTCGATTCTGTCCTGCCTCGAATAGGAGAGCGAGACCCTAACTGGTAATCAGTTATAACAGAGAGATAGTCATCGGCGATTACAATTTACCACTTAATAGTTTCTATTGCAGCATGCATTGTTATTACCAAAGAACCAAGAAATCCTCATTTGCAGCACAAAAAGTTTCAAATGAAAAGAAGCAAATCACACCCTCTGTTATGTATATATGCTGCAGCTGACCTGAGGAAGGAAGTCGGCAGCGAGTCGGGCCCGCAGCTTGTGTGGGGGGCGAGGAAGATGAGGACGAGCAGCGAGACGCTGCCCATTGATGCCGCCACCTTGCTGCCAGGAGAAGGGGAGAAGAGGAGGCGGGGACCTGGACGAGACACACAGAAGGGCGAGGCTGTTCATGCGGTTGAAGCCACTCCAGCAAAGCGGGCTCATCGGTTCAACCCCAAGTACGACGCGACCCTGTGGATCACCTGCTGAGGCGGCCCGAGAAGCCACGTCGGCGCCTGGCACACTGATAAAACGATGGTTGTTCGACTTTGGCGACATCGTCAATGCACATAGTATCGTTTCACCTATGACCCCCACAACTCAAACATAGTATCGTTTCAACTCACACATGTACATCATTTCAACTGTTGTTTACACATGAGGAACTGACTGCAGAATTGCAAATGAGGCACTACAGCTAGCACTTGCAATATAGTACCACGATGAGCTTCCCTGTGTTGGCCCCTGATGATATCCCCACCTGCAAAATCCGATAGGTGCAACAACAGTTCAATGAAGTCGATCGAGTTCCACATGGGCCAGCTTCAGCATCTGGAGTCTGTTCTTCATTTTGATTCTTGCCAAACATACATTTTCTTTTGGTAAAATGGAGCGGTAAAAGGTTTGTTTTTGCAACTTAATTACCAGCAGACCCTCTTGCAGTTCCGACTTTATGGATAAAATTTTGGACCTGTATAGATAGATAGATAGATAGATAGATAGATATGGCACTTCTGATTATGACCACCAATAATCAGGACCGGCAGGATAATCGATCGGTCCTGCTGCTGCTGCAGGGTGGAGAAAGAAGAGATGACGGCGCCCGTGGAGGAGGCCCTTTAGGTGAGAAGAGACTTGTTGGGACTGGAATAGAATCTGCCCTTTATGTGAGAATTAACACAACTCTCTATTTTCAATAAATAAATAAATAAATAACTCATATTTAGACAAATCCAAAAAAATTCTGCCCCTAGAATACATTACACGTTTTCATGAAAGATGGTACACCACCTTATCTCTCCATCGACTGATACTAGCCATATTCTTTTATAAGTATCAAATCTCGCAAACATAATTGAAAATGCATTACATGTACACACGACCATATGATTCGCCGAAAATTATTTCCAACTGACCCACAATGGCCAACTTCTCATACGGCCACAACCCAACCAAACAATGCTAGCCTCATAGCCAAGTACACGCCTTATTGGATGCAGAAACTCAAATTCACATCTCAAATTCCCAATTCTACTCAGCATTCTCAGTGGCGATCAGTAGTACATCCTTGAACAGACTCTCGAGGTTGGCCAACGACCTGCCACCAGGTTGTGTTGTCGCACGAACGGCTATCTCGCTCCACTCCGCCGCCTTCCGCCTCATTTCTTTCCCCACCCCTTCTCCTCCCATCACCTCCCTTATCCTCGCCTCGACCGCCTCCCGGCGCACGTCATCGCCAACTTCCATCCCAACGCCCCACTCCACACACGCGTAGCGGGAATTGGTTTGCTGCTCAGCGAAGAAGGGCCAACACAGCATTGGCACCCCGACACTAATGCCCTCCATCATCGAGTTCCACCCGCAGTGTGTCAAGAAGGCGCCCACTGCCTCGTGCCGCAACACCGCCTCCTGCTCGCACCAGCTCGCAAGAAGGCACCTGCCCTTGGTCGCCTCCAGGAACTCAGAAGGCAGCACGGCTGTATCGCCCTTTACCAGGTCATTCCTCACGATCCAGAGGAAGTCGTAGCTACAGTTGGCAAGCCCCCACGCAAACTCCACCAGCTCCTGCCCGGACATGGTGGTTATGCTTCCATAGTTGACATACACCACGGATCGGGGCTCCCTACCTCGGAACCATTCGAGGCAGGACCGGTCTTCTCTCCAGAGGCTGGGGCGTATGGCGGCGAGCCTGTCGCCAACATCGCCTTCTGAAACCAGCTGCTCAGTGAGGAAGTTAAGTGGGCTGATGATGTAGATGGGCAGAGGGAGGATGGAACACATGGCGTCCAGAGCCGTCTGCTCAAGCTCGTCAAAGGTGTTGAGGATGACCGCGGCCGCACGGTCCGACTGCTCGACCTCATGCTTGAGGAAGTTGAACATCACGTCGCCAGGGTCCGTCGTGCGGATGAAGGATGAGAAGTCTCGGAGATGCATGTGCTTGCTCATCCCACGTGCCTGTGCCACCGGCGTGTCCAAGTACCCGTTCTTTACTTGCTCTTCGTCTGCTCAGGTCAATGAGAACGCCCAACATCACACACATGGAATGCAACATATCTTCGGGACATGGTTGGCTGGTTGCTAGTACTTGTTACAAACTGGGCATGGCGCCATACATACCTTTGAGAGGGGTGAGGCCCTCGTCTAGGAGGAACTGGAAGTTGCGGTAGCCCATGAAACCGCAGACACTGGCAGTCCAGAACAGCACACACGGCACGCCGAGTTCCACCTCGGCATCCATGCTAAAGCTCATGATGCCGTCCGCCACAATGCAACTCACTGGCGGCACCCCAGCCACACTGTTGAGGTCGTGGAGCAGGTTCCTTAGATGGGGGAGGAGGCAGGTGGTCATGATGGTGTTAAAAAAGAGACGAGCGAGAGAGACAACGAATGATTCAGCTGTCCTCTTCATTGATGATGATTTACATTATATATCCCCTGAGGGGACGCATCCACCGGACGCGGCGTTTGGAAGAGAAGGGAGAGAAAGATGCGACAATTAGCATATGGCTAACTGCCTCCTAATTACAACGTGGAGATTATCCACATAATTAATTGTAACACTCCCCCTAATCTACACTTGTTCATGCAGAATCATCATCTTGATTAGAGACTCCTTCAAAAACCCTGTGGGAAAAATATGAGGCGCATAGTGTTTTATATGTTGCCAAAACTTCTTCAAACCCAGTGGGAAAAATAAGGAGAAAATGACGCAACATATAATGGTTATTGTCTCGTTTAACTCAATATGAGAAAATCCATAGAGTTTAGAGAACAATAAATATGTCGTATATACTTTCCTAAAAAAAACCGGTGAGGAAAACAGAAAGTATGGCATATGATCATGTGTTGATATTACCTCATTAAAAACCTTTATGAGAACCTGTAAAGTAAACTCATAAAGGGAAAAAAAGAGTATAATATGATGCATTGAACAAGAACAATTCAGGAAGATACCCCCCTACTTCATGAATAAATCAGTCACATGATTTAACTTGCAAGATATGCAATATAGCGATATTGCTTATTACGTAACCTGTTTGCATCCGGGCAACACAAGACACATTATCATTGAGATAATTGTTGGTGAATGTAGTCACGAGGTCTATTTCGAAGACTCTTCATGAGAGGGCTACCACACCTGGTAGGAACACTAAGCTTGTCTACGATCTGACATAGTGGGGATCTGATCGATGTATCCAATGATATCGGTGTTCACATTTCTATGAAACTGAAAAACCAGGACAAGATGTTTGATGCATTGGAGATATCTAAAGATATTCTTGAGAACCAACCAATTGTGTTTGGTGGATTCAATGACATTATGGAACATTGAGTCCCAATATCTCATTTCCATCATCTCTTGGTCTAAATAGATCTTTCTCTACATCTAGAGAATGAACTACCATGAGAGTTATGGATGGATAAGATTTGTCCACAATGAATTTCTCCAATATATTATGGATATAAACAACATAGTATACCATAATGTATGAATGAAGATGCTCAATTTGTAGTAACGAGCGGTACTTTAGTTTACCAAAATCCTTCATTTTAAACTCCATCATTTAGATGATTACATGTGTCGTCATTGCAGACACATAAACATGGATAATCATCATTGTAGGAGTAATCCTTGTGTATAAGGATCTCACTACGTCAGTTGTACCATATGTACTGACAATAATAAGTCGTATGGTGACTTATTGATTTTACACAATGTATGTCGATTCAGAATTGAGATTCCATCGAGAACCATCTATGTTTGAATCTAGTGATTCACATGTATATGTAATCACTACATCCATCAACTGCATAGATAGATGATTTTGTACTGCCAATGATATAAGTTATCGGAAAGAGATTCCATCTCTGAAGAATAGTTGGGTATCTGCGTGAACCCTTATGCTACAATACTTGCTCTTTGTGTCACCACCTCGGTGTTCTCAATTCTGTTTCCAGAAAAAAATTGGTGTAGGTATTGCTTATGAATACCTTCCCATTATTGAGCAAGATCATTTCTACCTAGATTATACCCTTTGCTTGAGTTCAGTCCGAGTGTTGTTCACACTTTGCCATGGCCATGGTCTTTGGCTCTGAATCATTTTAAAGGTTTTTGCAATCTAGTTGAGAAATGCATGTCGACAATTGTAGACTTCCGGTTATATGATTCTCCGGAATCTATATATCAATATATAGTTGATGGGAATATCATTACCCATAGTGACTGCTCGTGATTTCCCAATGCGATTGAGTCGGGTATTCCGATGTCCCGGTCATTTTGTGCATTATGACCTAGGTTGGTGGAGGTTTCCCGTCCACTGGGTGTATACTACCCATCAGGTGTCTGTCAACGTGAAGTTGACTTGCATTTACTGATTCACAAGCCTTGATATCCTTGCTTGCGAGAAGCTGAATCCTGATGTACTATTTTCGTACTTCTCCCCCTGTTGCTTTGAACGGGGAGTTGAGTGGTTTTAGTTGGTACCTCCACTCTTTCAGACATATTTTTTAGGATTGTAGGATTGTGTGACACCTCTATAGTCAGTAAATGAATCTGGCAGGTTATTTGCAATATGTTGCAAATCTTCGGAACGCATGGTTCAGATCTTTGAGTATGTGGATTTGAGGTAGAAATGTGTTGAACATTCCACTAATTTCCTGGCATTCTTTATGGTACTTGAAATCTCTCCCTAATGCCTGGAAATGTTCTTCATTGAATTAGCATACTGGCCTTGAATAAGTCCCCATATGAGGGGCTTGAGGTATTGACGGAAATACAATTATTCCTCGCATAGATCCCAACTATATGTTGAGAGGCTAATGATGTATGCCGGGTGGTGATATCGGTATGCAACCGAATTACCGCAGATAGGAAATGCTTGGTAGATATCCACATATCAAAGATAGAGGGGAATAATATAGTGTAGTTCTGTCATGAGCGTGTAAAACTACATGACTCCAACCTAAAGTTGGCAAGTTGCAATTCCAAAGTAAAGATAATGCAATTAGCTTAACTCTTTGGATAGGATTCTACCAAACCATTTTGAGTCTAGACATTAGGATAAATTGCTAAACTTCAATCCAAAAGCCATAGAGAAGGTCCTCAAGGAGAATTCTGTAATGTTATCCATTCAATTTGCTTGAAATCGATGTTAGGATAATGAGCCAATGGTTTCGTGTGAATAAAGAACACACTTAAGACCATCATGTAGATATGTCTTTTAAAACCATGGAATATCTGAATAGTCTACTCAATGGCTGGGAAGAGCCACTTATCTCGACTTGATGCATTCAAGGAGTCTGAGTGGTTCAGCGTAGACTTTAAGGTGTGCGAGCCTTAAAATTAACTTCCCTGTGTCACTTGTAGTGCACACAAAATCCAAATATTGTTAGAATTTAGCATCATAATAATCATAAACCATTGAAATTGCTGATAGTTTCGGTTTCAACCAAATGTCAATGATGACCAAAGCAGGAAATGCCAAGGTTGTCATGAAAAAGACACTCTAGAAACTATCTCGTACGCAACATGTGCTACGGGTTTTGTAGGATGTGTAGTACAACCATGATGATACATAGAGAATGTGATTTCCATATCCGTTGCGTATGATAAAGAGAAGATATTCCTCTTTGTTGTCATCATAAGTTTCACTATGGAAACTATTTTGACGGATACCTCTATATTTTAGTAGGGTACGAGTTAAACCCGGAAGCAGTAAAGCATCCTGACGTTACTCGAGTACCCACAGGGACAGTAAATATGACTCGAGTTGAGCCAACAAATACCTCATCGCGTCTAGCGATTTTAAAATATCTCCTTTCTCTCAACGAGAGTGGAAACATTTCACTTCCCTGAGTATAGAGTTTGTGGTGCATATGTCCACAAGGCACAAATCATATTTCATCAGATCGACCCCCGTAGAAATCTATATATAGACATGAAGATTCTCAAGAAAATCACTGTCAGATATATAGAATACATACAAATGTATTTGTACCAAAGTGCTGATACAATATATTGTGACATATAGTATATGATGACAACAATACTTATGTTGTTATTACAACATCGTAAATGGACATTAATTATATTGACCACTCAGGAGATTGAAAGACTATTCGTAGTCTCTAAACATGTCGGTTGAGGCATATTCAACCATCACATTCTCCGTGCCCATAGGGTCCCGTCACAGCTGGTGACGTCGGATTGAAGGTTGAAGTAAGATTCAAACCTTTTCCCTTGAGGTTCATTGTATCCCAGAAATTCCTGATACAGAATAACCAGATGCTGAGATCTGAATCTAATGCCTTATGATATATAAGACACAATTTTTCTGTTAGTGGTGTGATCCAAAATAGAGGAGAATCCAGGATTGCACACATTATCCCACGAGACACAAGAGCGATCATGATGTCCATGGCCCAGATAGGGCAGTGGTGGCCATTGAGGGCGAATGCCTCAAACTCAATAGCCATATGTTACCTCTATGGGTAAACCAGAGATAATTAATTTACAACCAGTAAATTAAAGACCATCATGGTTGATGTTGTAATGAACTTAGCAAAATCAATGGATATTTTAAGAAGTTATCTTGAAACCATTAGTGTGAATCTCAAATTGCTAAATATGACACCTTGAAGATAATCTTCAAAATGGAGTAGATCTCGTAGCACTAGGGAGTATAATCTGATGAAACCAATAGATACTCACTCATAATGCCTTATGTCATGACTTAGTAAAATGTGTGGGAGAGCACTTTGTAAAGCAATCATAATGTTGAAATGACAAAATGTAGGCTTTATCAGTAGTCATCAATAATCTGCATAGGCAGTAGATCCATATGACTACCTTGTGACCCCAAACATCAATTTGAAGTAATCACTTCGATTTTGCATCTGTATTTGCAAGAAATTGAAAATCTCAATTGCAAATAGATGTATTAACGGAGAAACATGTGTTTAACATGGAAATAAATACATCATACAATATTCCAGAATACCTAGGACTCAACGGAGAAACATTATTGCATAGATACAGAATTTATCTTTGCAAGAGATTAAAAAAAATCTCAATTGCAAATGGATGTAATTAATCTCAACACGTGATAAACATGGAAATATATTACATCAACTTAAGATTTGGAATACATCTCGGTACTTAACAAATATACACTACTATTGTAATGAATAGTAATGATGTTGCAAACTTGATGTTCAAGTGAAAAACTTGAATTGTATAGACCTCAAATTAAATGAGATGATCTTGTATCAAGTTGCAAGATAATTCAGCAGGGTGAATTAATATTTTGCGATAGAAAATTGATCTCAATCGCAATGAGATTGTTTTGCGAGAAAAAATATATATTTCTCAATCGCAAATCAATATTGTTGTGAGAGAAAACTTAATCTCGATTGCAAAACAATGTCGTTATAGTAATAAGACATGTTATAGAGATTGCTAAAAAGCAAACATATTGAACATGCCACATAATGACCACATATTTTCTGAAATATTAAAACTCAACAGAACAGGGGCTGAAAAGCGGTGGCCCAATCTTATGCAAATGGGCCACGCTGGGAAAGCCAGCCTAGGGCCGGCCTAGTCAGCCAATTGGATAAGGAGCAAGCGGCCAGGGATTGCGATCCCCAGCCAGCATCCATCCCCAATCCTCACGACCGACGCGGGCGGCGACTGCCATGGCCGGTCGGCCATTTCTCCGGCAACTCGTGGAGAGACCACGACCCGGGCAGAGCGCCGCCGAGCCTCGCGTTGGAGGCCGGAGAAGGCTGCGCCAGAGGACTCCGGGGAGGGCGTGCCGGCTCGATTGGGCACAGGTATACCTGGCCAAACCTTGGGCCGGGCCGGGTTTCGGGCCGGGCCTAGCCAAGCCCGACACAAAAAATCCAGGCCCGGGCCCGGCCTGGCCCGGCCCGGCCATCGGGCCTGTGTTTCTAAGCCCGAGCCCGGCCCGAACACGTAAAAGCCAGTCGGGCTTCGGGCCGGCCCGGCCCGACCTTCAGAAAACTGCAAAAATGACGGGCCCGGGCCCGGCCCGGCCCGGCCTTCGGACTCAAAAACTAGGCCCGAGCCCGGCTCGGGGGCAGCATCGGGCCGGGCCGGGTTGGGCTTTTTCGGTCCGGGCCGGGCTTCCCATGGCCAGGACTAGGCACAGGCGAAGATGCCCACGGCCGGTCGGCCGCACCACCGGCGGCAAGAGGATCTCCCGCCCCGCTCGTCCTCGGAGTAGGCGCGACGCCGCGCGGACGGGCACGGGCGCTCCACACGGGCGAGCGCGAAGAGGTTGCCGCATCCTGCAGCGTGGTGGCCGCATCCAATGGTGCGGGCGGACGCAGCGCGGTGGCCGTGTCCTATGGCGTAGTGGTCGTTCAGTCCCGTGGAGGAGCAGCCAAGGCGCATGGTTGGGGCACCGCTAGGGATGTTGACAAAAAAAACAGCAGCAGTTGCCGCTCGATCCGGTGCAAGAGGAAGTGAACGCATGCCATGGTACCTTTTTTTCTTCTTTGTTTGCATCTCTCAATCGATGGGCACTCCTCTGTTTTCACTTGCTCTTCCTTGATCTTCTTTTCTGTTACCTTCCCTGATTGAGAGACTCGCCGGGCATGGCTTGCCACGGAAGAGCCTCACCGGTGTGCCGTGAACCGGTCGTGGGCATGTACGGCGCGAGGCTGCCGCTTGGAAGCGCTTCCGCCGGGCCGAGAGCCGCGGGCGCCACCACGGCGAACCAAGGGCTGTAGCCGTCAAACTAGCGGGCGATGCAGTAGCCAGGAACCATCGCGCCGATGGAATTGCTCCGCTGGGAGCGTGCTGATAACGTGTTAAAAAAGAGACGAGCGAGAGAGACAACGAATGATTCAACTGTCCTCTTCATTGATGATCATTTACATTATATATCTCCTGAGGGACGCATCCACCGGACGCGGCGTTTGGAAGAGAAGGGAGAAAAAGATGCGACAATTAGCATATGGCTAACTGCCTCCTAATTACAACGTGGAGATTATCCACATAATTAATTGTAATAGATGGAATGGCAGAGGGATGGTATGTCCTGCGTGGCGTCGGCATCGGACGGGGGTAAACCGTCAGGAATGGTGGCGAAGCGGAAGTCCAGAAGGCCTGCCACGGCGTCAGGACCGCGGCAGCCGGCAGCGGACCAGACGGCTGTGATTATATTCGGTGTTGACGAAGGTGACGTGGAAGCCCTTGTAATGAAAGATCTTTGCCAGCTTCATCATGGGAGTGATGTGCCCCCGAGCCGGGAACGGCACGAACACAGCGTGGGGCTTCTTGTTCGTGGTAGCAGCACCCATGTCGGCGTCGCCCGGAATGGTAGAAATGCAGCTCAAGATTTGAAACTGAGTTTTTAGAGGGAAATGTGATCTTCTCTGTGACTGGTAGAAATGGAAATCACACAGTGCATATATATAGCGACTGGGAGTGGCAATTGCTGCGCGTATAGAGTAGTACAATATTAGTCTAAAAAAAGGTCGGACAGCTTAGACAAATAGGGCACGAATGCACGATGGATGGATGAGAATGTGTATGTATTGGATTAAGTGTAAGTGGTCATGTCGCTTGCCTTTACTAAAGTAGTAATGAATATTATCGATAAAATGCTCCATCTAAAAGTTTTGAATTGTGCAACAGAACCAGATTCTTGAGCCATGCTCACTGAACGAAAGGTACCAACATCAGATGTGAAGAATAATCTATAATTAGTATACGCCGACTAGTATTTAAATTGTTTCAAGGTACCAACATCAGATGTGAAGAATAATCTATAATACGCTGAGTAGTATTTAAATTGTTTCAAGGTACCAACCTCTGCACTGAGCCCCTCCATCATGGAGTTCCACCCACAGTGCATCAGGAAGGCGCCCACCGCCTCGTGATGCAGCACCGCCTCCTGGTCACCTCAAGGAACTCGGGAGGCAGCACGACGACATCGCCCTTTACGAGGTCATTTCTCACGATCCACAGGAAGCCATAGCCGCAGTTGGCCAGCCCCCATGCGAACTCCAGGAGCTCTGGGCTGGACATGGTGGTGATGCTACCGAAGTTAATGTACACCACGGACCGAGGCTCCCTGCCTTAGAGCCACTCAAGGCAGGACCGATCTTCTCTCCAGAGGTTGGGGCATATTGCGGCGAGTGTATTGCTGCCATCACCATTGGGGACCAGCTGCTCGGTGAGGAAGTTTAGCGGGCCGATAGTGTAGATTGGTAGGGGAAGCATGGTGCACATAGCATCCAGTGCTGGCTGCTCTAGCTCGTCAAAGGTGTTAACAATAATGGCAGTCGCGCGGACCGACTGCTCTAGCTGGTGTATCATGAAGTTGAGTAGGATGTCGCTGTGGTACGTGGTGCGAATGACGGACGGTTCGTCTTGGAGGCGCACGTGCTTGCTCACCACGAGCATGTGTCACGGGCATGTCTATATATCCGTTCGTCACCTGCTCTTTATCTGCTCAAACCGAATATTACACATGCAATAATGGTTGTTACGGACTTAGGATGTTAGTTCAACTTCAAGAAACTTGCCATCCATGCATACATACCTTTGAGAGGAGTAAGACCCTCATCTATGAGGAACCAAAAGCTGTGGTAGCCCATGTAACCGCAGGCACTGGAAGTCCAGAACAACACGCAGGGAACGCCGATATCCGCAGCAGCATCAACACTAAGGCTCATGAGGCCGTCCGTCACGACACACCTTACCAGCGGCGTCGCTGATTTGTTGTTGAGGTCGTGGAGCAGGTACTTCAGGTGGGGGAGGCAGGTGGTCATGGTGGAATAGCAAAGCGATGCTGGGTCTTGCGTGGCATCAGCGTCAGACAAGGGCATGTCGTCCAGAATGGTGGCGAAGCAGAAGTCCGGGAGGCCGGCTATGGCGTCAGGGCCGCGGGAACGGATGAGGCGGCGTTGGTTATACTCCGTGTTGACGAAGGTGATATGGAAGCCCTTGCGGTGAAGGACCTTGGCCAGCTTCATCATCGGCGTGATGTGCCCCTGCGTCGGGAAAGGCACGCACACCACATGGGGCTTCTCATCGGCCAAAGTAGCACCCATGTCGTCGGCTGGAAAGATAGACATGAAGATCGAGATTAAAACTGTGCTTTTTGTTTTTGTAGGAGAAACCGTGATCTTCTCTGCTTCTGGTGACAATCGCACAGACGCACAGTCCATATGAGTGCACAATATATATTGTGCAACAGAACCAGATTCTTTGCCGTATTAAAGTAGTGAATTTTTGAGAAACATTAAAGTAGTGAATAGTATCGATAAAATGCTCAGCTAGATATATATTGTGCAACAGAACCTGATTCTTCCTCCATATGCTTTTGTGTCTAAACAATCTGTAGTTGGCAGCAAGTTTTTTCTTAACAGTGTTTGTTAGTACCAATCTTGATATTATTGCATCAACATTTTAGTTTGTTTTCATTATGCATGTAACTTAGATGGTCTAGGTCTCCCGCAAAAAAAAAAACTTAGATGGTCCAGGAGTAGCTAGTCGTCGAAGCTTTGGTTGAGCGTGCAAAGGAGGCGAGATGTCGGGCTGTCGTGCGATGCGGCGAGCACGACGAAATGCCGAAGCCGCGAGAAGCGGCAAGACGCGACGGACGCTGGTGCGTGACGGCTGCGGTACAGGTTAAGCCGGGTGATCTAGGAACCCCCCTTCAGCAACGCATCAATGCGTTGTTGTATGTCCATATAAGCGATGCTAAGGTCTACACCAACGGATTAATATGCGTTGTCGTTGGTGGCGTTGCAAGGGTCTACAACAACGTATATACTTCCGTTGGTAAATGACCTAATAAGCGTTGTAAGATAGCAACGCATAAATCTACATCCACGCAACACTTCATTTGCGTTGGTGGCTGCCCTACACAAAATGATTTTTGCTACATAGCATGAATAATTAATGATATTTTGCATATGGCCATCCAAAATTGTTAGGTCAAGCTGATAGTGCATAGAAGCCACAATATAATAAACAGAGAGGTCTCATATATTTGAATGACTATGTTTCTCTACAAGAACAAGATCCAACGATTACAAAATGTGAAACTATCTAGTTGCCCAATTCTCAACCTTGCAATCAAAGTCGTAATTATTCTAAAACATACTGTCTCAAACATTGACCCTAAATGACAATTCTACAACAGAATGTGGAACTATTAGGGAGTAACCCCATTGAGCAATTTCTAGCGTCCTCCCTTGTCCTACACCGCCTTCTGATCTCCACCTTGCGGCACCTCTCTCAATTTTCTTCTTGCATGCTCCGGCAAACTTGTGTTATGAAAGGCCACACGACACTGTTGATGTTTTCTAGCTTTCATTCTGTATAGTATCAGATAGAAAAATAAGTAGAGCAACCTAACAATCAGCATATAGTTACCATGTGTACGTATTTCAGAAGAAAATATATATCACATCTCAATTGAAAACTGCATGAATCTGTTTGTGTTGAGCCAAACCATTCCCATTGAAGAAACACGCTGAGAGCATAAGAACAGATCATACCTAGCTTGCGGCTGATGGGTCCTTACTCTTATGTGTAAGTGGTCATAATGTACGTCTGCAACCAACTCTGCACAAATACAAGAAAACCTTACAAAATAAAATACGTGAAGATGGCAATGAATAGCTTATCTGAACTGGCAATGAGTAGCTTATTCTGAACTTCTTGTGGATTCAGGTACGTAGAATGAATAGAAACAACATAAAATAGGTGAAGATGGTGCAAAATAAAATTGGGATATTTGCATTATGAGATCATGAACAATACAGAAGAAATGAATAATGGTCGACTAAACTAACTGGGTGACGTATACAAACTTAATCGAACCTTAGTATAATACATAATTTCGTACTAGTTTCCTGTTGTTATATGCAAAGAAATTTCGGTTGTACAATTCAGTTAAGTTAACATACAAGTCATGATGAACTCAAATACAAATTTGCTACAGGATCCATCATATAAACGATTAATGCTTCAGACTCTTAGTTAATTATTGGTGAATTGCACCATAAAGACATCGAAAAAACCCAGAATAGTTCATATATTTCTTCCAATAAAAATAAATGATCAACTACTTGCAGACTTGATCGGCCATATAGACTGTAGTGCAGATGGTGGTCAATTGTGATATTATTCTCGAATCCACTGGGAGGATTTGTACAACATATGCAAAAATACCACGCCATGGCATGAAGCACTCAAGCTCACCCAAAAATCTCATGTTGTTTATTTTCCATTTCTGGTGGCTGCCAAAAGCATAATATGACCATGTCTAAATATTTTTTCAGAGCATGCTAGAACAACATATGAACGGTTAATATATGATTCTACGAAGCAAATGGTTAAACCAAACAGTAGTACAAAGGTTATGCTTTATGAGTATGTGCCTAACTCAACGATAGTTGGTTAATCATTAGGATAAAATGCTTGTCTTTTATCTGAGGTACGGAATGAAATACATCTACCAGGAAATAAGGCTTTAATATCAAAATCTCTGCAGAAAATGCAACCAAATACTCCATGTATAGGTAATCAGAGGGTTCGGCTCCTCTGCTATTATGTTGTCACTGTACCAGTGTTGTAGCTTCAAAATCCACCGTCCAATCTAATCAAAAGGCTCTCCTTCATCTTCCTTGTTTCTCTCATTAATTAAAAAACACCACACCAACACGCCGCACGTTCCTCAAGTTCCCTGCATCGGCGGACCGGCCAGCCAGGTTGTCCACACAGCCACATTGATTTAGCCGGCACACATGGCGCTGGGACGTCAAAGGTCAGTAGCTCAACTCTGTATGATCAATCAACTCTGCATCGAAGAAATACTAACTCTGCATGTCTTGTGACTCCATGTTTAGTAGCCACATAACGCCTTGTTCTACATATCCTACAGGAGGTTGGCAAGCGCTCGACCTCCGACATCGCCGTCGCTGTGTGTTTGGGCTTCATGAGCATGGCTGCGGCGGTAACATAACATCGTGATTTTAGAAGCCATGAGCTCCTGGCATTTGGCGTCGCGGCGGCGTTGGTGCCGGCTTAACCAACACGAACACATGGACTTGTGGACAATCTGGCTGGCCGGTCTGCCGATGCAGGGAGCTTGAGGAACGCCGTCGTGGGCTGTGCTGGTGTTGTGTTTTTTTTTAATTAATGAGAGAAACGAGGAAGATGAAGGAGAGCCTTTGGATTAGAGTGAACGGTAGATTTTGAAGCTACATCATCTGCACAGTCACAACATAACAGCAGAGGAGCCAAACCCGTAATCAGAATATTATTGTGCAAAAGGCTGAACATACCAAAAAAAGGATTATGCAGAGCATCATTAGGGGATCCTGGTTATGGAGGACACCGCCAGGAAATAGCATTGGACCTGATTGTAGCGAAACACCAATCATTACACATCCATCTGCCTCTGAAGATACAAGTAATTGACATTCAAGTGCACTAAAGCAGGTTAATCCCTCACACTATCAGGCAAGGCAAGGTAAATATTATAACACGATTGGCTTATCTATTTGCAAATCTATTGCCAATAGTTTGAAAACTTATCTGTAGGACAATTTCATAATACATACACATAGAAATTGCATCAGAAAAAACAAAATTGGGTACGAATATTAAAGCCACAGACTCGCAATCCATAACACATTCAGGTTACCCAAATATGTTGTGTCTGACAAACTATTAACTCAATCACATGACCATATACAGGTGGAACAAATAACTAGATACGGTGGACACAAATCTTATTAGTGGCCAGGTAAGTGTGGTACTAACCTCGACGCCATGACATGCTTGAGATTCACGAATCTCGGAGATTACATGATATGCCTGAAGCCAATGTCGAGGCAGCGTCAGGATCCTCCAGGTCCTCCTTGGTCGGCATCCTAATTCTCTCACCGGGCCACTGCTGAAAGCGGCCATCGCCTCGAGCATCACGAATCTGTTGGTCACCATCATGCAGGGTTAGATGCTCACACAATTGGGCAAGGCAATCACTGATCTAGAGTTAGGTTGCCTACAAGATATGGTGCTGGGAACGGGGAGAGAAAGAAGAGGGGAGGGGGCGTCAATGGTGGATGTGATGAGTTGTAGTGGCAGTGGGCCGACAAACCGGAGCCGCTGTGGCTATGCCAGCGACCTGTGCCGGCGAGGATTGTTGCAGGCGCGGGTGCTGGGCGCGGAGGATGTCGCGGCGGCAGAGGATCAGTGGATAACACCGGGGGTAGGGGCAGGCCGGTGAGCAACGGCGTGGGCGCCGTAGTTTCCCGGAATCTGAGGTGGCGGCCACACGTTCTGGTGAGATTGAGAGAGGAATCAGGGGAGAAGTGTGTGGTGGAGAGAAACTATTTTGATTTTTTTACTCGCTTGGCTACGTGTGTGTAGACGAAGGAAGTGCAGATAATAAGGGGAGGTGGGTGGGAGGTTAGCCCTTCGTGGAGATGTGGGAGGCTGAACCCAAAACAACACATTTGTCATCTCCGTTGTGAGATTTGCGTTGCTAAAGGTAGGTTTTTGTTGTAGCGGCAAGGTCTAGTCCATGCTTCCATGGTGTTGATATCCTTGCATGTGCCTGCAAGGTAACTAGATATGGTGGGGCCGTAGGGCTGAGAGAATAAGTTAGGGCACGTATAATAATGTCTAGTCAGCTGTCTGTAACATGGGCTACGTAGGATTTTAGATGATGTGGGAGAGAGAGAAAATGAAAAACGTCTTGGTCTATCTGTTGAATTATCGACAGTCTAATCCCGTACAAATCCGACGGCCTGTTTAGTACGCGCAGCCGTCTATATGGTGGGCGGAGAATGTCCTAGAAATAAAGTAACTCTCCACTTTTCAAGCCAAACCTGCCCTGCGCTTATAGCCAGCTAAATAGACACGCTGTTGTACGCATTGTTTCTGATCGTGTCTACAAGTGACATGGACAGATGTTATAGACACCGGGTGTCTAAACTGATGTACATGCCCGTGCGCTACAGTAGCTGCGTTGCATACTCTTCTTCACTCAGTCTGGCTCTAGAAAAACAGCCTCATATGCGACATCTTCGAGTTGTTTGGTTGTCTGCATATGAACTTCCTGCATTAGGAGATCAACTTTGGCAGGTTGTTTAGTTGCCTGCATTGTCTCGGCGCATGCAACTACATGCTGTTTGGTTGACCGCATGGGGTATGATTAAGAGTTAGCACTTGCACTTAGCACACAGGGTTAAGAGCTAGCAGAGGAAGTGGGAGAAGAAATGCAGTGTGTGCCGGACCATGGCGACTGCGGTGGATAGTGGCCGTGGCGCCGTGTCTGACATGACGAGCATGGAGTCGTGGACGAGCGACCCTGTCGGCGGCGCGGCGAGCGACACCGTCGGCGAACTAGTTGCGGTGCTCACGCAAAGACAGTGGACAGGGGAGGAGAATGCAGTGCTCGCGCCATGGTATCGTCAGTGCAGTGGACGAGAGAGGAGGCCGAGATGACCGATGCCGAAAACGACTCCAGTGTAGTAGGGCGAGAGAGAGGAGGCGAAGATGATCGACCCCGTCGGCGGCGCGGCGAACTGCAGTTTGTGCGGAGGCGGAGGACACAAGAAAGTAGTGTGTGCGCCATTGCAGCATCAGTGCAGTAGGAGGACGACATAGAGTAGGCCGAGATGAGCGACGCCGAAAACGACTCTAGTGTAGTAGCACGCGGGCAAGGAGATCAAGGGGAAGTGCTTCGGCGTGGAGAGGGACGAATAGGAGGGCTCGGATCAGAGGACAGATGAGCTCGACATGGCGGCGTCAGTGCAGTAGACTGCTGTTCAAGAGAGATGAAGCTACTATCGTCGAAACCAAAAACTTACAACATGAATGTTGTGAAGAACTGCGAGATTAGACTGCTGGTCAATTTTTTTTTCAAATGATTGATCGTGTGCGACGAATCTGATAAAATTCTTCCAGAATAGCTTCAAATGGGAACACGAGATTAAGAACTTACAACCGACGAAACTACGAACCGATCACCTGAATGGAACCGTAGCATCGGCAACCAAACACATCCTTGGTGATTAGCTAGTTACATGCACGCATGAGTTGTTAGCCGGTGATGCATGCACGTCCTAGAGAGATTCTAGGAAAGATGGTGTTGTGTAGGCGTTGGCTTTGCAAGTGTTGGACGTGGCCGTACTCGTAGCTAGGGAGTGGTAGTGGCCGGTGTGGCTGTGGGCTGTGTGCGTGCGCGAGTCTCTCCCCTATATAAGAGATGCAAGCTTGTCGTTTGAGTTGAGACAAAGGAATAGAAGAGGAGAAAAAGGCCGGCTGTGTGAGGCAGCTCGGCACCAAAAATTCCCGTGTTCATCTTTTACTTGTGAGCTGTGAGAGTCAGCCGAGAGGAAGAAGAGCGGCGCCAACAGTGTTCCGTCAACTTGCCCATGTTGTATATACAATATATACAGTTCCATTAAAATACATCGGCTCATGGTCATTGAATAAAATCATGTTGACTATTGCCAACGGAGGTGAATATGTAGATGAAGATGCCGTGATATCGAGGTATATAAAATGGGATCGGAGAACCCGAGAAGACTTTGTGTCGATGCTTGCGTGAATTGTATTATGGTGGGCGCATTCTGTCCAACAGGATTTAACTGTAAATCTTTGTTCATTACTTCAGGTGTGCATTGAACGTACATAATTTGCTTGAAAATAACAATTGGTTGGCAAGTTTGGATTATATCTAACTAGAACGACATGGACACTGCTCCATTGGCAAGTTTTGATAAAAAAATATTTAGCTACAAAATGATACCTACACGTGCGCTCAAGATGGTAAATATGTTCACCAACATTTTGGGTGCAAGTCACACGGATTCTTTTTGTAGTAGACCTTTCAGGCTATGTCATAGATTTTATCCTGCAAAGTCGTGTGAGTCGTTTCATATGCTCGAGTGTCTATAATAGGTGAAATATACTCAATGTCTAATTTACTTTCACATTTTGTTGTATATACCAATCTAGAGCCGATGATCAGATGTTGTCTATGTACTTAAGTGTCAATCTGTGGGATAAAATTGACTAAGGTATGTAATGTGTTTTTTGTTAAGTCTGTATGGTTGAGAAGTCCATTGAGATATGGTACTCATGTGGAAAAACTATATCTGCAAAAGCTATATTTAGTAGTACAAATTAAGATTTGAAATAATTGTGTCTTAACCAGTGTTTTATATTGCGGGCTATGCCAAATAGGGGTGGTCGTTCAAATCGGCTATAGCCGGCTATAGTCAACTATTAACGGACTATTGTACATGAGTATAATTTAGCGGCACCCTGCTAAAAAAGCTAAAAAAATTCTTTCTATGATTATGCATGCGTTGCACGTGAACGCTTAGTAGTATCGATAAAACGCTCAGCTAGATATTGTGCAACAAGACCAGATTCTTCCTCCATATGCTCCTTGAGCGGAAGGTGGGCTCACGCATTATAACTGTTTCAGAGTATGAACCTCATATATGAATAATGACCTATAATTTACTCACTTTGTTAGTAAAACTATAAATTTCTACAGGTGTATTAGGTAACGATTGCACGTTGAGTTTGTGAATAAGAAGAATTATTGCTTCTTTTTTTTCCTTACTCCTTTGTGTTACCAAAATATATAGTGTTGGTCTGTTCTCCCATTCTTCGTGTCCACCACGATAATGTTGATATGACAACCTCTAAGAAATGGTCCACATGAAAATATGCTCTAACTCCATCATCATGGGCATCCACATCATTACCAAAGACATTCTCAAACAAAATGAATATACCATATGTTATTGGTCAAGACAAATTTAGCATAGAGAGGCAATTCCCTATGCATGGTGGTAGCTACGCACGCATGGTGACAGTTATATATACACCCTTTGGCATAAGTTCCTTTTTCTGGTATATGAGATGTCGGGGTTCTTATGGCATTGGCACAAGTGCATTTTTGTTGTATAGAAATGACCTTTTCTCGCTTCTCTTTGTCTTTTTATTACCTTTTTGACACAAGTGTCTTTTCATTGTATAGAAAGGGTCTTTTCTCACTTCTCTCTGTCTTTTTTGCTTGCCTTTTTTGGCATAATAGCATGAAGGGCATATATATGTTCTCTAGAAAAACAGTAGGGACTGTATCTTAAATTACAAGCCGGATCAATGTTGTTGTGCATAATATCATTAGGCACTCAAGCGGCTGATTTTCATGATGGGCCCGGAGGGGGAGTTTCAGAAATGGGTCCATGTGAACCCACTTTTTGAGGCTTAATGGAAATTGTATTTCTTATTTTTTGTTAGAAGGAGAGAGAGGGATTGATGGAATTGTTGTTGTATTGCTTGAGCCTCGTGGGCATATATATAGAAGTACATGGTCATCTTGGAGTACAAGGCAAGGTAGAATAAATCCAACGCTATACTATGTTTTCTAAATAAACACTATACTCAACATCCCCCAGCAGTCACAACGCTAGCGATGCAGACGGTGAGACTGGAGAAGAATCCGAAGGCAAGCCGACGGATACCCCCCATAGTCGTAACGGCCGATGCGTCGCGGAAGTCATGGCTGCAGTTGAAACCGACGAGGTTGCTCAAGCAAGGCGGTAGTCCTTTGTGCCGATTGTCGAGGTAGCTGAGAGCGGGGGGTGTGTTGGGGAACGTTGCATAAAATAAAAAATTTCCTACGTTCACCAAGATCAATCTATGAGTTCATCTAGCAACGAGAGAGAGGAGTGCATCTACATACCCTTGTAGATCACGTGCGGAAGCGTTCAAGAGAACGGGATTGAGGGAGTCGTTCTCGTCATGATCCAAATCACCGGAGATCCTAGCACCGAACGGACGGCACCTCCGCGTTCAACACACGTACGGTCAGCGTGACGTCTCCTCCTTCTTGATCCAGCAAGGGGAAAGGAGAGGTTGATGAAGATCCAGCAGCACGACGGCGTGGTGGTGCATGCAGCAGGGCTCCGGCAGGGCTTCGCCAAGCAACTACGGGAGGGAGAGGTGTAGCAAGGGGGGAAGGAAGGCGCCAGGTGTTAGATGCGGCTGCCCTCCCACCCCCCCTCTTTATATAGGGATCCCAGGAGGGGCGCCGGCCCTAGGAGATGGGATCTCCTAGGGGGGGCGGCGGCCAAGGGGGGAGACTTGCCCCCCAAGGCAAGTGGAGGCGCCCCCTCCCCTAGGGTTCCCAGCCCTAGGCGCAGAGGGGGGCCCAGGGGAGGGCGCACCAGCCCACCAGGGGCCGGTTCCCCTCCCACTTCAGCCCATGGGACCCTCCGGGATAGGTGGCCCCACCCGGTGGACCCCCGGGACCCTTCTGGTGGTCCCGGTACAATACCGGTAACCCCCGAAACTTTCCCGATGGCCGAAACTCGACTTCCCATATATAATTCTTTACCTCCGGACCATTCCGGAACTCCTCGTGGCGTCCGGGATCACATACGGGACTCCGAAAAACTTTCGGTTTGCTGCATACTCATATCTTTACAACCCTAGCGTCACCGAACCTTAAGTGTGTAGACCCTACGGGTTCGGGAGACACGTAGACATGACCGAGACGGCTCTCCGGTCAATAACCAACAGCGGGATCTGGATACCCATGTTGGCTCCCACATGCTCCTCTATGATCTCATCGGATGAACCACGATGTCGAGGATTCAAGCAACCCCGTATACAATTCCCTTTGTCAATCGGTACGTTACTTGCCCGAGATTCGATAGTCGATATCTCAATACCTCGTTCAATCTCGTTACCGGCAAGTCACTTTACTCGTACCGTAATGCATGATCCCGTGACCAGACACTTGGTCACTTTGAGCTCATTATGATGATGCATTACCGAGTGGGCCCAGAGATACCTCTCCGTCATACGGAGTGACAAATCCCAGTCTCGATCCGTGTCAACCCAACAGACACTTTCGGAGATACCTGTAGTGCACCTTTATAGTCATCCAGTTACGTTGTGACGTTTGGTACACCCAAAGCACTCCTACGGTATCCGGGAGTTACACGATCTCATGGTCTAAGGAAAAGATACTTGACATTGGAAAAGCTCTAGCAAACGAACTACACGATCTTTGTGCTATGCTTAGGATTGGGTCTTGTCCATCACATCATTCTCCTAATGATGTGATCCCGTTATCAATGACATCCAATGTCCATAGTCAGGAAATCATGACTATCTGTTGATCAACAAGCTAGTCAACTAGAGGCTCACTAGGGACATATTGTGGTCTATGTATTCACACGTGTATTACGATTTCCGGATAATATAATTATAGCATGAATAAAAGACAATTATCATGAACAAGGAAATATAATAATAATCCTTTTATTATTGCCTCTAGGGCATATTTCCAACAGTCTCCCACTTGCACTAGAGTCAATAATCTAGTTACATTGTGATGAATCGAACACCCATAGAGTTCTGGTGTTGATCATGTTTTGCTCGCGGAAGAGGTTTAGTCAATGGATCTGCGACATTCAGATCCGTATGTACTTTGCAAATATCTATGTCTCCATCTTGAACATTTTCACGGATGGAGTTGAAATGATGCTTGATGTGCCTGGTCTTCTTGTGAAACCTGGGTTCCTTGGCAAGGGCAATAGCTCCAGTGTTGTCACAGAAGAGAGTGATTGGCACTGGCGCATTGGGTATGACTCCTAGGTCGGTGATGAACTCCTTCATCCATATTGCTTCATGCGCTGCCTCCGAGGCCGCCATGTATTCTGCTTCACATGTAGATCCCGCCACGACGCTCTGCTTGCAACTGCACCAGCTTACTGCTCCACGATTCAACATATACACGTATCCGGTTTGTGACTTAGAGTCATCCAGATCTGTGTCGAAGCTAGCGTCGACGTAACCCTTTACGACGAGCTCTTCGTCACCTCCATAGATGAGAAACATGTCCTTTGTCCTTTTCAGATACTTAAGGATATTCTTGACTGTTGTCCAGTGTTCCTTGCCGGGATTACTTTGGTACCTTCCTACCAAACTTACGGCAAAGTTTACATCAGCTCTGGTACACAGCATGGCATACATAACAGATCCTATGGCTGAGGCATAGGGGATGACACTCATCTCTTCTTTATCTTCTGCCGTGGTCGGGCATTGAGCCAAGCTCAATCTCACACCTTGCAATACAGGCAAGAACCCTTTCTTGGACTGATCCATTTTGAACTTCTTCAATATCTTATCAAGGTATGTGCTTTGTGAAAGACCTATGGGGCGTCTCGATCTATCCCTATAGATCTTGATGCCTAATATGTAAGCAGCTTCTCCAAGGTCCTTCATTGAAAAACACGTATTCAAGTAGGCCTTAATGCTGTCCAAAAGTTCTATATCATTTCCCATCAAAAGTATGTCATCTACATATAATATGAGAAATGCTACAGAGCTCCCACTCACTTTCTTGTAAACGCAGGCTTCTCCATAAGTCTGCATAAACCCAAACGCTTTGATCATCTCATCAAAGCGAATGTTTCAACTCCGAGATGCTTGCACCAGCCCATAAGTGGATCGCTGGAGCTTGCACACCTTGTTAGCATTCTTAGGATCGACAAAACCTTCTGGCCGCATCATATACAGCTCTTCCTTAAGATAGCCGTTAAGGAATGCCGTTTTGACGTCCATCTGCCATATCTCATAATCATAGTATACGGAAATTGCTAACATGATTCGGACGTACTTCAGCTTTGCTACGGGAGAGAAAGTCTCATCGTAGTCAACCCCTTGAACTTGCCGATAACCCTTAGCGACAAGTCGAGCTTTATAGATGGTAACATTACCATCTGCGTCCGTCTTCTTCTTAAAGATCCATTTGTTTTCTATCGCTCGCCGATCATCGGGCAAGTCTGTCAAAGTCCATACTTTGTTTTCATACATGGATTCTATCTCGGATTGCATGGCTTCAAGCCATTTGTTGGAATCTGGGCCCGCCATCGCTTCTTCATAGTTCGAAGGTTCACCGTTGTCTAACAACATGATTTCTAGGACAGGGTTGCCATACCACTCTGGTGTGGAACGTGTCCTTGTGGACCTACGAAGTTCAGTAGCAACTTGATCCGAAGTACCTTGATCATCATGAATTTCCTCTCCAGTCGGTGTAGGCACCGTAGGAACGTTTTCCTGAGCTGCACTACTTTCCGGTTCAAGAGGTAGTACTTCATCGAGTTCTACTTTCCTCCCACTTACTCCTTTCGAGAGAAACTCTTTTTCCAGAAAGGATCCGTTCTTGGCAACAAAGATCTTGCCTTCAGATCTAAGGTAGAAGGTATACCCAATGGTTTCCTTGGGGTATCCTATGAAGACGCATTTTTTCGACTTGGGTTCGAGATTTTCAGGTTGAAGTTTCTTGACATAAGCATCGCATCCCCAAACTTTTAGAAACGACAGCTTAGGTTTCTTCCCAAACCATAATTCATACGGTGTCGTCTCAACGGATTTAGACGGAGCCCTATTTAAAGTGAATGTAGCTGTCTCTAGAGCGTATCTCCAAAATGATAGCGGTAAATCGGTAAGAGACATCATAGATTGCACCATATCCAATAGAGTGCGATTACGACGTTCGGACACACCGTTACGCTGAGGTGTTCCAGGCGGCGTGAGTTGTGAAACGATTCCACATTTCCTTAAGTGCGTACCAAATTCGTGACTTTAATATTCTCCTCCACGATCTGATCGCAAGAATTTTATCCTTCGGTCACGTTGATTCTCTACTTCATTCTGAAATTCCTTGAACTTTTCAAAGGTCTCAGACTTGTGTTTCATCAAGTAGACATACCCATATCTACTTAAGTCATCAGTGAGAGTGAGAACATAATGATATCCTCCGTGAGCCTCAACGCTCATTGGACCACACACATCAGTATGTATGATTTCCAATAAGTTGGTTGCTTGCTCCATTGTTCCGGAGGACAGAGTCTTGGTCATTTTGCCCATGAGGCATGGTTCGCATGTGTCCAATGATTCATAATCGAGAGACTCTAAAAGTCCATAAACATGGAGCTTCTTCATGCGCTTGACACCAATGTGACCAAGGCGGCAGTGCCACAAGTATGTGGGACTATCGTTATCAACTTTACATCTTTTGGTATTCACACTATGAATATGTGTAACATTACGTTCGAGATTCATTAAGAATAAACCATTGACCATCGGGGCATGACCATAAAACATATCTCTCATATAAATAGAACAACCATTATTCTCAGATTTAAATGAGTAGCCATCTCGCATTAAACGAGATCCAGATACAATGTTCATGCTCAAACTTGGCACTAAATAACAATTATTGAGGTTCAAAACTAATCCCGTAGGTAAATGTAGAGGTAGCGTGCCGACGGCGATCACATCGACCTTGGAACCATTCCCGACGCGCATCGTCACCTCGTCCTTCGCCAGTCTCCGCTTATTCCGCAGCTCCTGCTGTGAGTTACAAATATGAGCAACGACACCGGTATCAAATACCCAGGTGTTACTACGAGTGCTGGTAAGGTACACATCAATTACATGTATACCACATATACCTTTAGTGTTGCCGGCCTTCTTGTCCGCTAAGTATTTGGGGCAGTTCCGCTTCCGGTGACCCTTCTGAGGGAGTCCCGGATTAGGGGGTGTCCGGATAGCCGGACTACCATCATCGGCCGAACTATCATCGGCCGGACTATCATCATCATCGACCGGACTCCAAGACTATGAAGATACAAGATTGAAGACTTCGTCCCGTGTCCGGATGGGACTTTCCTTGGCGTGGAAGGCAAGCTTGGCGATACGGATACGTAGATCTCCTACTATTGTAACCGACTCTATGTAACCCTAGCCCTCTCCGGTGTCTATATAAACCGGATGGCTCTAGTCCGTAGGACACAACAACAATCATTACAATCATACCATAGGCTAGCTTCTAGGGTTTAGCCTCCTTGATCTCGTGATAGATCCACTCTTGTAAACATCCACAATATCAATATCAATCAAGCAGGACGTAGGGTTTTACCTCCATCAAGAGGGCCCGAACCTGGGTAAAACATCGTGTCCCTTGTCTCCTGTTACCATCCGCCTAGACGCACAGTTCGGGACCCCCTACCCGAGATCCGCCGGTTTTGACACCGACATTGGTGCTTTCATTGAGAGCTCCTCTGTGTCGTCACCGATAGGCTTGATGGCCTCTTCAATCGACAACGACGCAATCCTGGGTGAGACTTTTCTCCCCGGACAGATCTTCGTATTTAGCGGCTTCGCACTGCGGGCCAACTCGCTTGGCCATCTGGAGCAGATCGAAAGCTACGCCCCTGGCCGTCAGGTCGGGTTTGGAAGCCTAAACTTCACGGCCGATATCCGCGGGGACTTGATCTTCGATGGATCTGAGCCACAGCCGAGCGTGCCGCGCTGTCACGATGGGCACGACCTAACTCTGCCGCCGGACAGCACCTTGGAGGCCGCACACGAATCCGCTCCGACCCATAGTCCGGAGCCGATCGCTCAGATCGAGGACGGATGGCTGGACACCGCCTCGGGAGCTGCAACTTCTACGGCGATAGAGCCGAACACTTACCTTGTCCCGCATAAAGCTCATGACTCCGAGGTGCCGGACTCTCTGCCGGACTCCGAACCTCCTGCGCCCCTGCCAGTCGAATCCGACTGGGCGCCGATCATGGAATTCACCGCTGCGGACATCTTTCAGCACTCACCCTTCGGCTATATCTTAAATTCGCTGAAGCATCTCTCGCTATCCGGAGAGCCCTGGCCGAACTACGGCCAGGATGGTTGGGACGCGGACGACGAAGAAATTCAGAGCCCACCCACCACCCACTTCGTAGCCACCGTCGATGATCTAACCGACGTACTCGACTACGACTCCGAACACATCGACGGTATGGACGACGATGCCGGAGACTATCAAGAACCAGTGCCTACAGGACACTGGAAGACCACCTCGTCATACGACATATATATGGTGGACACCCCAAAAGATGGGGACGGCGAAGAAGCAACGGAGGCCGATTCCTTAAAGAAACAGCCCAAGCGCCGACATCAGCAGCGCCGCTCTAAATCCCGCCACGGCAAGAATAGAGATTCCGGCACAGGAGATAATAACACCCGAGAGAGTGCCGAAGACAACCCCCTCCAGCACGATCCAGCACAGGAGGAGGCAGAAGCAAGCCCTCACGAGAGGGCGGCAGACGAAGAGGTCGAGGATGATAATTACTTACCTCCCTCCGGAGACGAGGCAAGCCTCGACAACGACGAATTCGTCGTGCCTGAGGATCCCGTCGAACAAGAGCATTTCAGACGCAGGCTAATGGCCACGGCAAACAGCCTAAAGAAAAAGCAGCAACAGCTTCAAGCTGATCAAGACCTACTGGCCGACTGATGGACCGAGGTCCTCGCGGCCGAAGAGTATGAACTCGAACGCCCCTCCAAAAGTTACCCAAAATGCAAGTTGCTCCCCCGACTAGAGGAGGAAGCGTACAAACCTGCATCACCAGCGCACAATACGGCAGACCGACCACCTCGTGGCCGCGACAGAGAGGCGTGAAAGCCCTCCACCAAAACCGTACCCCGGCACCGCTCAAAAAGCATGAAGCCACGGGGGAACGCGCCGGACTTGCGGGATATATTGGAGGACAAGGCAAGACAATCCAGATCTATCTATGGATCACGTGGGCCCCCAAGACCCACGACGAATACCGTCGCGCCGGATACAACTACTCCGGCCGGGCCGAACACAGCAGACAACGCTCTCTCGAGCTACGTCACGATATTGCTCAATACAGAGGCGCCGCGCACCCACTATGCTTCATTGACGAAGTAATGGATCATCAAATCCCTGAAGGGTTTAAACCCGTTAATATCGAATCCTATGATGGCACAACAGACTCCGCGGTTTGGATTGAGGATTATCTCCTCCATATACATATGGCCCGCGGCGACGATCTTCACGCCATCAAATATCTCCCGCTCAAGCTTAAAGGACCAGCTCGGCATTGGCTCAGCAGCCTACCCGCAGAGTCAATTGGATGCTGGGAAGACCTGGAAGCCGCATTCCTCGACAACTTCCAGGGCACGTATGTGCGACCACCGGACGCAGATGACCTAAGCCACATAATCCAGCAGCCAGACGAATCGGCCAGGCAATTCTGGACACGGTTCTTAACAAAGAAAAATCAAATCGTCGACTGTCCAGATGCAGAGGCCCTTGCTGCCTTCAAACATAACATCCGCAACGAGTGGCTGGCCCGGCACCTAGGACAGGAAAAGCCGAAATCCATGGCAGCCCTCACATCACTCATGACCCGCTTCTGTGCGGGAGAGGATAGCTGGCTAGCTCGCAGCAACAATCTCAGCAAAAACGCTGGCAGTCCGGATACCAAGGACCGCAATGGGAGGTCGCGTCGAAACAAAAACAAACGCCGCATTAACGGCGACAACAATGAGGATACGGCAGTCAACGCCGGATTCCGAGGCTCCAAGCCCAGTCAACGGAAGAAGCCATTCAAAAGAACCACTCCGGGCCCGTCCAATTTGGACCGAATACTCGACCGCTCTTGTCAAATACATGGAACCCCCGAAAAGCCAGCTAACCACACCAACAGAGATTGTTGGGTATTCAAGCAGGCAGGCAAATTAATCGCCGAAAACAATGACAAGGGGCTACACAGCGATGACGAGGAAGAGACCCGGCCGCCGAACAACAGAGGACAAAAGGGATTCCCCCCTCAAGTTCGGACGGTAAACATGATATACGCAACGCATATACCCAAGAGGGAGCGGAAGCGTGCACTAAGGGACGTATACGCGATGGAGCCAGTCGCCCCAAAATTCAACCCATGGTCATCTTGCCCGATCACTTTCGATTGAAGAGACCATCCAACCAGTATCCGCCATGGCGGATTCGCCGCATTGGTTTTAGACCCAATCGTCGATGGATTTCACCTCACGAGAGTCCTGATGGACGGCGGCAGTAGCCTGAACCTGCTTTATCAGGATACAGTGCGAAAGATGGGCATAGACCCTTCAAGGATTAAACCTACAAAGACAACCTTCAAAGGCGTCATACCAGGTGTCGAGGCCAGTTGTATAGGCTCAGTTACACTGGAAGTGGTCTTCGGATCCCCGGATAATTTCCGAAGCGAGGAGTTAATCTTCGACATAGTCCCATTCCGCAGTGGCTATCACGCTCTTCTCGGACGAACCGCGTTCGCAAAATTCAACGCGGTACCGCATTATGCATACCTTAAGCTCAAGATGCCAGGCCCTCGTGGAGTCATCACGGTCAATGGAAACACGGAACGCTCCCTCCGAACGGAGGAACATACAGTGGCTCTCGTGGCAGAAGTACAGAGCAGCCTTTTAAGGCAATTTTCGAGTCCGGCCGTTAAACGACCGGACACGGCCAAACGCGCCCAGAGCAACATCAACCAAGACCACCTGGCACATTCCGAGCATGCGTAGCAATGCGGCCTCAACCCCAGCCCTCGCATAATTGTAAGACAAACTCTCCGCGTACATAATTACGCCCTGGGGATACCATGGGCATAGGGGGAGAGGCACAACCACAACAGACCCAGAGTGCGGTTCGACCACACCAGGGGCTCCCAAGTGTGTCGCTCTTTTTATCTTTTATTTCTCTCTTTTTTATACAGAACTCTGTCCGGCGGTGAACCTGCCGAACTCATGATGCAACAGCCAGGGAGGGACAAAGGCTGCGACGAACACTCAGGTGGTCTCCACTACGAGCATTAAATTTGTTAAAAACACCATTCCGCGGCCTACCCCTGGAGGGAGACGCCTTTAATTCATCCAATCCCTTGCTTTCCGCACTATTTGTATCATTCCGCACTCATAGCAAATCTTCTCGAATAAAATGCAGCACTTTTTGCCCATAATTGCATTTCCTTATATATATATGTTCATTTACGACATGTTGCATCCGTACATTTTGGTACGGCCAAATACACCAAGGGCTTATGTTCCCCGCATTATGGTGTGATAAAGTCCGCACACTTTCACAAGTGCGGCACCCCGAACTTATAGCATTATATGAATCGGCTCCGAATCATGTCTTGGGTCAATAGTTGGGTTTGCCCGGCTCCCATGTTTGGCACCTTACGTTCCGTTCTATTGGCTAAGGTAGCACTGGGAGAACCACTGCGATTGCGCCCTGGTTGAGCCGGGTTAACGCCTCAGTGGAGAAAGCTAAAACTGACTGTCATGATAAGGCGAGAGACTGGTCGCTGTTCGAGAGGTCTTTTCGGGTCCTTAAAGACCTACGCCGCTTCGAGCGAAGTACCGGATAATGTCCGACAAAGGCGTGGATAGCGCCCCGAATTCGGTCTTCCGAATACTAGGGGCTTCGCCGAAATTTAAAATTATAGAATTCTATGGCTAAGTGAGAGTGTTCAAGCACTATAAGTCCGGTTGCCTTGTTCGTTGTGTTGAGCGCCTCCCTAGATGGACCCAAAAATGGGAACAAGAGTGCTCAAGTTTATCCCGAACACCCCAGCACTCGTGGCATGGGGGCTAAAGCCGACGACTTGCCATCTCTCAGATTTAATAAATGGCCGCACAGAAGGTAATATTTTAAATTAACAAGCATTGCTTAGCGCATATGAACAAAGGTTTCAGCGCACAGGATAACACATTGCGAATTTACTCAATAATTACATCCCTGGGGCACTCATCCGCAATCTTGCGGGCACCCTTCAGGACAGTCTTATAGTACATCTCGGGCGTACGATATTCCTTGCCCGCTGGTGGCGCGTCAGTGATTAGCTTCTCCGCATCCAGCTTGCCCCAGTGCACCTTTGCGCGGGCAAGGGCCCGACGAGCACCTTCAATACAGGCGGAGCGCTTGATAACCTCCACCCAGGGGCACACATCCACCAACCGTCACACGAGGCCGAAGTAGCTCCCAGGCATGGCCTCTCCAGGCCACAGCCGGACTATGAGGCCCTTCATGGCCTGCTCGGCCACCTTGTGGAGCTCGACCAGCTGCTTCAGCTGGTCGCTAGGGGGCACCGGATGGCCGGCCTCAGCATACTGAGACCAGAAGACCTTCTCCGTTGAGCTCCCCTCCTAGGCTCGGTAGAATGCGGCGGCATCAGACACGCTGCGAGGCAGATCTGCAAACGCCCCTGGAGAGCTCCGAATTCGGGTAAGTAACACGTAATTTACATTCACATGCTTGCCTTGCATGGAAAATGCCTTACCCGCCGCTATCTTCCTCACCAACTCAATCTCCTAAAGGGACTTATGGGCATCGGCCTTGGCAGTTTTGGCACTTTCGAGAGCCGAGGCAAGCTCGGACTCTCGAGTCTTTGAGTCACGCTCCAAACTCTCATGCTTTTCCATGAGAGCCTGGAGCTCTTGCCGAACCACCGCCACCCGCGCCTCCTGCTTTTCTCGCTCTGCCCGTTCCGCAGCCGCATTGCGTTCGGCCGCGGACACGGCCTCCTTCAGGGTCGCCACCTCATTCGTGGCCCCTGCAGTACCCATGTTATCCTTATTATTTTTTGTTGCAACCTAAATCCTTTCCTGTAAGGTACAAATTCAAAGAGGTGTTACTCACCTTCTTTGTCCTGGAGCTGCTTCTTGGCGCGGCCGAGCTCTTGCTCGGACCGCTCGAGCTCCTGCTTCAACACCGACCTCCGCAGTCAGTGCGGCAGAGGTCAGCAGCGCAGCCTGCAACCCATATTGACATAATTTTTTAGCAACCCTGCGTATATCTTCTTTTTTTTAGATCCTCAGTCCGGCTTTTCTTTCCGAACACCGAACCGAGCATCAGGGGCTACTGTCTATGCGGTATTACATTGCATATTTTTAACTTCTTACCTCAATGCCTGATAGAAGGCTATTGCAGGCTTCGGTCAGCCCGCTCTTGGCAAGCTGTACCTTCTGAATCACCGCACTCATAATAGTGGGGTGTTCTTCCTCGATGGAAGCGCTCTGCAGCGCCTCCAACAAATTGTCCGGCGCCTCCGGTTGGACGGAAGCTGCCAGCGTCACGGTCTTGCCCTTCGTGCGAAGGGTCCGCCGGCCGGACTCCGGAACCACTGCGGGTTCTGATGTGGAGTCCGGCGCAAAGTCCGGGAGGCTGCCTTGTGGCGCCTCCGGAGCCTCCCCCTGATGGGTCCCTTCTTGGGACCCCACCTCGGCGTCCTCGGTGTCGCGAGGGGTGGAGGCGGTCGGGATGGAGTCTACATCCGACGGAGCCAACGACCCGCTCGATGAAGCGGGGAGATCATCATTGGCCGGACTACAGGTAGCATGCGGCATCACAATGACACTATGTGACGCAGAAAAAGAAATTATAAATCATTCAGGAATCTGGATACTTACGATCTTGCCGGAGGCCTGGCCCTTGAAGGCCATTCTTCCTCGCCAACGTTGATGTTGGCGGAGCTGTCCGGGGGAATAGTCCTTCCCCTCTTGGATCCTTCGGCCTCCCCTATTGGGGAGGCCTTCCTCTTCCTCTCTCCCTCCTCTGGGAGAGAGTCCTCTTTCTCCTCCTCGTTTTCGGGGGAGGAGTCCGCCCCGGAGTCGTCGGACACCTGAAAACGGGAACTCTTTCGAGCACCCGTGGCCTCCTTCTTGGCCTTCTTCTCCGGCACCACGTGCGGTGCCAGAACCAGCAGCCTCGCTAGATGGGCGTCTACTGGGTTTTCTGGCATAGGAGCCGGGCAGATAATCTGCTCCGCCTTCCTCATCCAGTCCTGTCAAAGGAAAAGGGGAAATTAAAACCCGCATAGAGTCAAACTATGAAAAGCAAGTGTCCCGTAAAGGGGTAGAATCACTTACCTCGTCGGCTTGACGCTGCGAGCGAAATCCGTGATCTTCAGTCGTGGATGCGGGGGCTTCGGCGCCCTTAAACAGCACCCTCCAGGCGCCTTCGTACTTCGCGTCGAAGAGCCCACTCAGCGCCTGGCGCTGTTCCAGATTGAACTCCCACAGATTGAATGCCCGCTCCTGGCATGGGAGAATCCGGCGGACGAGCATGACTTGGACCACATTAACCAGCCTGAGCTTCTTCACCAGCTTCTGGATACAGGCTTGGAGTCCCGTCAGCTCCTCCGAACTACCCCACAGCAAGCCCTTCTCTTTCCAGGAGGTGAGCTGCGCGGGGATACCAGATCTGAACTCGGGGGCCGCCGCCCACGTAGGGTCGCGCGGCTCGGTGATATAGAACCACCCCGATTGCCACCCCTTGACGGATTCCACGAAGGCCCCTTCGAACCAAAGGACGTTGGGCATCTTGCCCAACATGGCGCCTCCGCACTCCGCTTGAGTGCCCTTCACTACCTTCGGCTTGACATTGAAGGTCTTGAGCCACAAGCCGAAGTGGGGCTGGATGCAGAGGAAGGCCTCGCACACGATGATAAACGCCGAGATGTTGAGGATGAAGTTCGGCGCTAGATCATGGAAATCCAGGCCGTAGTAGAACATGAGCCCCCGGACGAAGGAGTGAAGTGGAAAGCCCAGTCCGCGGAGGAAGTGGGGAAGAAAAACGACCCTCTCATGGGGCCTGGGGGTGGGGATGAGCTGCCCCTCGTCGGGCAGCCGGTGCGCAATGTCGCCGGACAGGTAGCCGGCGCTGCGTAGTTTTTTGATGTGCTCCTCCGTAACGGAGGAGGTCATCCACTTGCCTCCCGCTCCAGACATGACCGGGGAAGGTTGAGATGAGATGTGCGGGCTTGGGCGCTGGAGCTCGAGTGCGCGGAGATGGATAAGCAAAGGAGGAAGAAGGCGTAGGTGAAAAGGTGAATCCTTATCCCTTATATGGGCGGGCGAAGTCTACGCGTCCCCCACCGGCCTGGTAAAACTCGCTTATCCCCCAAGCGTCACCATCAATGGCGCGGTTGGGTTACCCACGTCCGTATTGATGAGAATCCCAGATTAAGGGGGAACACGATCTCTGCTTTGACAAGACGTGCCAAGGAAACCGCTTTGCTAAATGCGCTGAGGTGGTAGAGTAAAAAACGATTCAAGTAATGGCTTGATAGTGGCGTGACGTCATGCCGCAAAAAACGTCAGCAGATTGAACTTGTGTATATATTATTCTCTCTATGGTGGAATGTGGAATTTATTTTGCAGAGCCGGACACTATCCTGGTGTTCACAACCTTCTATCATTTGGAGGAGGAACCCGCCTTGCAATGCCAAGCAATATACGCGCCGGACTTATTGTCATTGAAGCCTGGTTCAGGGGCTACTGAGGGAGTCCCGGATTAGGGGGTGTCCGGATAGCCGGACTACCATCATCGGCCGAACTATCATCGGCCGGACTATCATCATCATCGACCGGACTCCAAGACTATGAAGATACAAGATTGAAGACTTCGTCCCGTGTCCGGATGGGACTTTCCTTGGCGTGGAAGGCAAGCTTGGCGATACGGATACGTAGATCTCCTACTATTGTAACCGACTCTATGTAACCCTAGCCCTCTCCGGTGTCTATATAAACCGGATGGCTCTAGTCCGTAGGACACAACAACAACCATTACAATCATACCATAGGATAGCTTCTAGGGTTTAGCCTCCTTGATCTCGTGGTAGATCCACTCTTGTAAACATCCACAATATCAATATCAATCAAGCAGGACGTAGGGTTTTACCTCCATCAAGAGGGCCCGAACCTGGGTAAAACATCGTGTCCCTTGTCTCCTGTTACCATCCGCCTAGACGCACAGTTCGGGACCCCCTACCCGAGATCCACCGGTTTTGACACCGACACCTTCCCTTTGCAATAAAAGCACTCAGTCTTAGGCCTGGGTCCATTCTTTGACTTCTTCCCGGCAACTGGCTTACCGGGCGCGGCAACATCTTTGCCGTCCTTCTTGAAGTTCTTCTTACCCTTTCCCTTCTTGAACTTGGTGGTTTTATTGACCATCAACACTTGATGTTCTTTCTTGATTTCTACCTCTGCTGACTTTAGCATTGAAAATACTTCAGGAATAGTTTTCACCATCCCCTGCATATTGTAGTTCATCACAAAGCTCTTGTAGCTTGGTGGGAGCGACTGAAGGATTCTGTCAATGACCGCCTCGTCCGGGAGGTTAATGTCCAGCTGGGATAGGCGGTTGTGCAACCCAGACATTTTGAGTATGTGCTCACTGACAGAACTATTTTCCTCCATCTTACAACTATAGAACTTGTCGGAGACTTCATATCTCTCGACCCGGACATGAGCTTGGAAAACCATTTTCAGTTCCTTGAACATCTCATATGCTCCATGTTGCTCAAAACGCTTTTGGAGCCCCGATTCTAAGCTGTAAAGCATGCCACACTGAACGAGAGAGTAATCATCAGCACGTGACTGCCAAGCATTCAGAACATCTTGGTTCTCTGGAATGGGTGCTTCACCTAGTGGTCCGTCTAGGACATATGCTTTCTTGGCAGCTATGAGGATGATCCTCAGGTTTCGGACCCAGTCCGTATAGTTGCTGCCATCATCTTTCAGCTTGGTTTTCTCTAGGAACGCGTTGAAGTTCATGTTGACATGAGCGTTGGCCATTTGATCTACAAGACATATTTTGCAAAGATTTTAGACTAAGTTCATGATAATTAAGTTCATCTAATCAAATTATTTAATGAACTCCCACTCAGATTTGACATCCCTCTAGTCATCTAAGTGTTACATGATCCGAGTCGACTAGGCCGTGTCCGATCATCACGTGAGACGGACTAGTCATCATTGGTGAACATCTCCATGTTGATCGTATCTTCCATACGACTCATGTTCGACCTTTCGGTCTCTGTGTTCCGAGGCCATGTCTGTATATGCTAGGCTTGTCAAGTTAACCTAAGTGTTTTCGCATGTGTAAAACTGTCTTACACCCGTTGTATGTGAACGTAAGAATCTATCACACCCGATCATCACGTGGTGCTTCGAAACAACAAACTTTAGCAACGACGCACAGTTAAGGGGAACACTTTCTTGAAATTGTTATGAGGGATCATCTTATTTACTACCGTCGTTCTAAGTAAACAAGATGAATAAACATAATAAACATCACATGCAATTATATAGTAGTGACATGATATGGCCAATATCATATAGCTCCTTTGATCTCCATCTTCGGGGCTCCGTGATCATCTTCGTCACCGACATGACACCATGATCTCCATCATCGTGTCTCCATGAAGTTGCTCGCCAACTATTACTTCTACTACTATGGCTAACGGTTTTAGCAATAAAGTAAAGTAATTACATGGCGTTAAATCATTGATACGCGGGTCATACAATAATTAAGACAACTCCTATGGCTCCTGCCGGTTGTCATACTCATCGACATGCAAGTCGTGATTCCTATTACAAGAACATGATCTCATACATCACAATATATCATTCATCATTCATCACAACTTCTGGCCATATCACATCACAAAGCAATTGCTGCAAAAACAAGTTAGACGTCCTCTAATTGTTGTTGCATCTTTTACGTGGCTGCAATTGGGTTCTAGCAAGAACATTTTCTTACCTACGAATAACCACAAGGTGATTTTGTTAACTTCTATTTACCCTTCATAAGGACCCTTTTCATCTAATCCGCTCCAACTAAAGTAGGAGAGACAGACACCCGCTAGCCACCTTATGCAACTAGTGCATGTCAGTCGGTGGAACATGTCTCACGTAAGCGTACGTGTAAGGTCGGTCCGGGCTGCTTCATCCCACAATACCGCTGAAGCAAAATAAGACTAGTAGTGGCAAGAAAGTTGACAACATCTACGCTCACAACAGATTTGTGTTCTACTCGTGCAATAGAGAACTACACATAGACCTAGCTCATGATGCCACTGTTGGGGAACGTTGCATAAAATAAAAAATTTCCTACGTTCACCAAGATCAATCTATGAGTTCATCTAGCAACGAGAGAGAGGAGTGCATCTACATACCCTTGTAGATCGCGTGCGGAAGCGTTCAAGAGAACGGGGTTGAGGGAGTCGTTCTCGTCGTGATCCAAATCACCGGAGATCCTAGCGCCGAACGGATGGCACCTCCATGTTCAACACATGTACGGTCAGCGTGACGTCTCCTCCTTCTTGATCCAGCAAGGGGAAAGGATAGGTTGATGAAGATCCAGCAGCACGACGGCGTGGTGGTGGATGCAGCAGGGCTCCGGCAGGGCTTCACCAAGCAACTACAGGAGGGAGAGGTGTAGCAAGGGGGGAAGGGAGGCACCAGGTGTTAGGTGCGGCTGCCCTCCCACCCCCCCTCTTTATATAGG
>NC_057798.1:21405404-21423523 GCF_018294505.1 Triticum aestivum | reverse complement strand
CGGCCCTAGGAGATGGGATCTCCTAGGGGGGGCGGCGGCCAAGGGGGGAGAATTGCCCCCCAAGGCAAGTGGAGGCGCCCCCTCCCCTAGGGTTCTCAACCCTAGGTGCAGAGGGGGGCCTAGGGGAGGGCACACCAGCCCACCAGGGGCTGGTTCCCCTCCCACTTCAGCCCATGGGGCCCTCCGGGATAGGTGGCCCCACCCGGTGGACCCCCGGGACCCTTCCGGTGGTCCCGGTACAATACCGGTAACCTCCGAAACTTTCCCGATGGGCGAAACTCGGCTTCCCATATATAATTCTTTACCTCCGGACCATTCCAGAACTCCTCGTGACGTCCGGGGTTGTTGGGGAACGTAGTAATTTCAAAAAAAATTCCTACGCACACGCAAGATCATGGTGATGATATAGCAACGAGGGGAGAGTGTTGTCTACGTACCCTTGTAGACCGAAGCGGAAGCGTTGACGCAACGTAGAGGAAGTAGTCGTATGTCCTCCGGTTCAACCGATCCAAGTACCGTTACTCCGGCACCTCCGAGTTCTTGACACGCGTACAGCTCGATGACGCACCCTCGATCTCCGATCCAGCAGAGGTGCCGAGGGGGAGTTTCGTCAGCACGACGGCGTGGTGACGATCTTGATGTTCTCCTGTTGCAGGGCTTCGCCTAAGCACCGCTACAATATGACCGAGGTGTAATATCGTGGAGGGGGGCACCGCACACGGCTAAGGAACGATCAATGATCAACTTGTGTGTTCTAGGGTGCCCCCCTACCCCCGTATATAAAGGAGGGAGGGAGGAGGTGGCCGGCCCTAGGGGGGCGCGCCATGAGGAGGGGGAAACCTACTCCAAGTAGGTTTCCCTCTCTTTTCCTTATCTTATTTGGAGGGGGAAGGAAAGAGTACTAGTATTAGGAAGTAGTACTAGTAGTAGTAATAGGAAGAGGGGGAAGGAGAAAGGAAAGGGGGGGCCGGCCCCCCTCCCCAATTCGGATTGGGCTTGGGGGGGCGCGCCCCCTTCCCTTGCTCCTTCTCTCTTCCTCCTACATGGGCCCAATAAGGCCCATATACCTCCCGGGGGGTTCCGGTAACCTTCCGGGGCTCTAAACTTCTCCGGAACCTTTCCGGTGTCCAAATATATCCGTCCAATATATCAATCTTTATGTCTCGACCATTTCGAGACTCCTCGTCATGTCCGTAATCATATCCGGGACTCCGAACAACCTTCGGTACATCAAAATACATAAACTCATAATATAACTGTCATCGAAACCATAAGCGTGCGGACCCTACGGTTCGAGAACGATGTAGACATGACTGAGACACATCTCTGGTCAATAACCAATAGCGGGACCTGGATGCCCATATTGGTTCCTACATATTCTACGAAGATCTTTATCGGTCAAACCGCATAACAACATACGTTGTTCCCTTTGTCATCGGTATGTTACTTGTCCGAGATTCGATCGTCGATATCCAATACCTAGTTCAATCTCGTTATCGACAAGTCTCTTTACTCGTTCTGTAATACTTCATCTTATAACTAACTCATTAGTTACATGCTTGCAAGGCTTAGGTGATGAGCATTGCCGAGAGGGCCCAGAGATACCTCTCCGACAATCGGAGTGACAAAACCTAATCTCGAATTATGCTAACTCAACATGTACCTTTGGAGACACCTGTAGTACTCCTTTATAATCACCCAGTTACGTTGTGACGTTTGGTAGTACCCAAAGTGTTCCTCCGGTAAACGCGAGTTACACAATTCTCATAGTTACATGCACATGTATAAGTCATGAAGGAAGCAATAGCAGAATACTAAACGATCAAGTGCTAAGCTAACGGGATGGGTCAAGTCAATCACATCATTCTCCTAATGATGTGATCCCTTTAATCAAATGAAAACTCTTTTGTCCATGGCTAGGAAACATAACCATCTGTGATAAACGAGCTAGTCAAGTAGAGGCATACTAGTGACACTATGTTTGTCTATGTATTCACACATGTATTATGTTTCCGGTTAATACAATTCTAGCATGAATAATAAACATTTATCATGAAATAAGGAAATAAATAATAACTTTATTATTGCCTCTAGGGCATATTTCCTTCAGTCTCCCACTTGCACTAGAGTCAATAATCTAGTTCACATCGCCATGTGATTTAACACCGATATTCATATCTGTATATGATTAACACCCATAGTTCACATCATCATGTGACCAACATCCAAAGGGTTTACTAGAGTCAATAATCTAGTTCACATTGCTATGTGATTAACGCCCAAAGAGTATTAAGGTGTGATCATGTTTTGCTCGTGAGAGAAGCTTAGTCAACGGGTCTGTCACATTCAGAGCCGTATGTATTTTGCAAATATGTTATGTCCACAATGCTCTGCACGGAGCTACTCTAGCTAATTGCTCCCACTTTCAATATGTATCCAGGTTGAGACTTAGAGTCATCTGGATCAGTGTAAAAGTTTGCACTGATGTAACTTTTACAACAAACTCTTTTATCACCTCCATAATCAAGAAACATCTCCTTAGTCCTTACTAAGGATATTCTTGACCAATGTCCAGTGATCTACTCCTAGATCACTATTGTACTCCCTTGCCAAATTCAGAGCAAGGTATACAATAGGTCTGGTACATAGCATAGCATACTTTATAGAACCTATGACTGAGGCATAGGGAATGACTTTTCATTCTCTTTCTATTTTCTGCTGTGGTCGGGATTTGAGTCTTACTCAATTTCATACCTTTGAACTCTTTCTTTGACTGTTCCATTTTGAACTATTTCAAAATCTTGCCAAGGTATGTACTCATTGAAAATCTTATCAAGCGTCTTGATCTATCTCAATAGATCTTGATGCTCAATATGTAAGCAGCTTCACTGAGGTCTTGCTTTGAAAAACTCCTGTCAAACACTCCTTTATGCTTTGCAGAATAATTCTACATTATTTCCAATCAACAATATGTCATTCACATATACTTATCAGAAATGCTGTAGTGCTCCCACTCACTTTCTTGTAAATACAGGCTTCTTCAGAATTCTGTATAAAACTATATGCTTTGATCATACTATCAAAGCGTATATTCCAACTCCGAGATGCTTGCACCAGTCCATTGATGGATTGCTGGAGCTTGCACACTTTGTTAGCATCTTTAGGATTGACAAAACCTTCTGGTTGCATCATATACAACTCTTCTTTAATAAATCCATTAAGGAATGCAGTTTTGACATCCATTTGCCAGATTTCATAAAATGTGGCAATTGCTAACATGATTCGGACAGACTTAAGCATCGCTACAGTTGAGAAAATCTCATTGTAGTCAACACCTTGAACTTGTCAAAAACCTTTTTGCGACAAGTCAAGCTTTGTAGATAGTAACACTACTATCAGCATCTGTCTTCCTCTTGAAGATCCATTTATACAATATGTCTTGCCGATCATCGGGCAACTCCACCAAAGTCCACACTTTGTTCTCATACATGGATCCAATCTCAGATTTCACGGCCTCAAGCCATTTCGCGGAATCTGGGCTCATCATCGCTTCCTCATAGTTCGTAGGTTCATCATGGTCTAGTAACATGACTTCCAGAACATGATTACTACACCATACTGGTGCGGATCTTACTCTGGAAGACCTACGAGGTTCTGTAGTAACTTGATCTGAAGTTTCATGATCATCATCATTAGCTTCCTCACTAATTGGTGTAGCAATCACTGGAACTGATTTCTGTGATGAACTACTTTCCAATTCGGGAGAAGGTACAATTACCTTATCAAGCTCTACTTTCCTCCCACTCACTTCTTTCGAGAGAAACTTCTTCTCTTAGAAAGGATCCATCTTAGCAACGAATAACTTGCCTTCGGATCTGTGATAGAAGGTGTACCCAATAGTTACCTTTGGGTATTCTATGAAGACGCACTTCTCCGATTTGGGTTCGAGCTTATCAGGTTGAAACTTTTTCACATAAGCATCGTAGCCCCAAAGTTTAAGAAACGACAACTTTTGGTTTCTCGCCAAACCACAGTTCATAAGGCGTCATCTCAACGGATTTTGATGGTCCCCTTTTAACGTGAATGCAGCTGTCTCTAATGCATAACCCAAAAACAATATTGGTAAATCAGTAAGAGACATCATAGATCGCACTATATCCAATAAAGTGCGGTTACGATGTTCGGACACACCATAACGTTGTGGTGTTCCAGGTGGCGTGAGCTGTGAAACTATTCCACATTGTTTTAATTGAAGACCAAACTCGTAACTCAAATATTCATCTCCATGATCAGATCGCAGAAACTTTATTTTCTTGTTACGATGATTTTCCACTTCACTCTGAAATTCTTTGAACCTTTCAACTATTTCAGACTTATGTTTCATCAAGTAGATATACCAATATCTGCTCAAATCATCTGTGAAGGTCAGAAAATAACGATACTTGCCACGAGCATCAACACTCATTGGATCGCATACATCGGTATGTATTATTTCCAATAAGTCAGTAGCTTGTTCCATTGTTCCGGAGAACGGAGTTTTAGTCATCTTGCCCAAAAGGCACGGTTCGCAAGCATCAAATGATTCATAACCAAGTGATTCCGAAAATCCATCTTTATGGAGTTTCTTCATGCGCTTTTATACCGATATGACCCAAACGGCAGTGCCACAAATAAGTTGCACTATCATTATTAACTTTGCATCTTTTGGCATCAATATTATGAATATGTGTATTACTACGATCGAGATCCAACAAACTATGTTCATTGGGTGTATGACCATCGAAGGTCTTATTCATGTAAACAGAATAACAATTTATTCTCTAACTTTAAATGAATAACCGTATCGCAATAAACATGATCAAATCATATTCATGCTTAACGTAAACACCAAATAACATTTATTTAGGTTTTACACTAATCCCGAAAGTATAGGGAGTGTGCGATGATGATCATATCAATCTTGGAACTACTTCCAACACTCATCGTCACTTCACCCTCAACTAGTCTCTGTTTATTCTGTAACTCCTGTTTCGAATTACTAATCTTAGCAACCGAACAAGTATCAAATACTCAGTGGCTACTATAAACACTAGTAAGGCACACATCAATAACCTGTATATCAAATATACACTTGTTCACTTTGCCATCCTTCTTACCCACCAAATATTCAGGGCATTTCCGCTTCCAGTGACCATTTCCTTTGCAGTGTAAGCACTCAGTTTCAGGATTTGGTCCAGCTTTGGTCTTCTTCACGGGAGTGACAACTTGCTTGTCATTCTACTTGAAGTTCCCTTTCTTTCCCTTTTCCCTTTTCTTGAAACTAGTGATCTTGGTAACCATCAACACTTGATGCTCTTTCTTGATTTCTACCTTCGTTGATTTCAGCATCACGAAGAGCTTGGGAATCGTTTTCGTCATCCCTTGCATACTATAGTTCATCACGAAGTTCTAGTAACTTAGTGATGGTGACTAGAGAATTCTGTCAATCACTATCTTATCTGGAAGATTAACTCCCACTTGATTCAAACGATTGAAGTACCCAGACAATCTGAGCACATGCTCACTAGTTGAGCGATTCTCCTCCATCTTTTAGCTATAGAACTTGTTGGAGACTACATATCTCTCAACTCGGGTATTTGCTTGAAATATTAACTTCAATTCCTGGAACATCTCATATGGTCCATGATGTTCAAAACGTCTTTGAAGTCCCGATTCTATGCCGTTAAGCATGGTGCACTAAACTATCAAGTAGTCATCATATTGAGCTAGCCAAACGTTCATAACGTCTACATCTTCTCTTGCAATAGGTCTGTCACCTAGCGGTGCATCAAGGACATAATTCTTCTGTGCAGCAATGAGGATTAACCTCAGATCACGGATCAAATCCGCAACATTGCTACTAACATTTTTCAACACAGTTTCTCTAGGAACATATCAAAAACAAACATATGAAAGCAACAACGCGAGCTATTGATCTACAACATAATTTGCAAAATACTACCAGGACTAAGTTCATGATAAATTAAAGTTCAATTAATCATATTTCTAAAGAACTCCCACTTAGACAGACATCTCTCTAGTCATCTAAGTGATTACGTGATCCAAATCAACTAAACCATGTCCGGTCATCACGTGAGATGGAGTAGTTTCAATGGTGAACATCTCTATGTTGATCATATCTACTATATGATTCACGCTCGACCTTTCGGTCCCCGTGTTCCGAGGCCATATCTGTATATGCTAGGCTCGTCAAGTATAACCTGAGTATTCCGCGTGTGCAACTGTTTTGCACCCGTTGTATTTGAACGTAGAGCCTATCACACCCGATCATCACGTGGTGTCTCAGCACGAAGAACTTTCGCAACGGTGCATACTCAGGGAGAACACTTCTTGATAATTAGTGAGAGATCATCTTAAAATGCTACCGTCAATCAAAGCAAGATAAGATGCATAAAGGATAAACATCACATGCAATCAATATAAGTGATATGATATGGCCATCATCATCTTGTGCTTGTGATCTCCATCTTCGAAGCACCGTCGTGATCACCATCTTCACCGGCGTGACACCTTGATCTCCATCGTAGCATCGTTGTCGTTACGCCATCTATTGCTTCTACGACTATCGCTACCGCTTAGTGATAAAGTAAAGCAATTACAGGGCGTTTGCATTTCATACAATAAAGCGACAACCATATGGCTCCTGCCAGTTGCCGATAACTTCGGTTACAAAACATGATCATCTCATACAATAAAATATAGCATCATGTCTTGGCCATATCACATCACAACATGCCCTGCAAAAACAAGTTAGACGTCCTCTACTTTGTTGTTGCAAATTTTACGTGGCTGCTACGGGCTTAAGCAAGAACCAATCTCACCTACGCATCAAAACCACAACGATAGTTTGTCAAATAGACTCCGTTTTAACCTTCACAAGGACCGGGCGTAGCCACACTCGGTTCAACTAAAGTGAGAGAGACAGACACCCGCCAGCCACCTTTAAGCACGAGTGCTCGTAACGGTGAAACCAGTCTCGCGTAAGCGTACGCGTAATGTCGGTTCGGGCCGCTTCATCTCACAATACCGCTGAACCAAAGTATGACATGCTGGTAGGCAGTATGACTTATATCGTCCACAACTTACTTGTGTTCTACTCGTGCATATAACATCAACACATAAAACCTAGGCTCGGATGCCACTGTTGGGGAACATAGTAATTTCAAAAAAAATTCCTACGCACACGCAAGATCATGGTGATGATATAGCAACGAGGGGAGAGTGTTGTCTACGTACCCTTGTAGACCGAAGCGGAAGCGTTGACGCAACGTAGAGGAAGTAGTCGTACGTCCTCCGGTTCAACCGATCCAAGTACCGTTACTCCGGCACCTCCGAGTTCTTGACACGCGTACAGCTCGATGACGCACCCTCGATCTCCGATCCAGCAGAGGCGCCGAGGGGGAGTTCCGTCAGCACGACGGCATGGTGACGATCTTGATGTTCTCCTGTTGCAGGGCTTCGCCTAAGCACCGCTACAATATGACCGAGGTGTAATATCGTGGAGGGGGCACCGCACACGGCTAAGGAACGATCAATGATCAACTTGTGTGTTCTAGGGTGCCCCCCTACCCCCGTATATAAAGGAGGGAGGGAGGAGGTGGCCGGCCCTAGGGGGGCGCGCCATGAGGAGGGGGAAACCTACTCCAAGTAGGTTTCCCTCTCTTTTCCTTATCTTATTTGGAGGGGGAAGGAAAGAGTACTAGTATTAGGAAGTAGTACTAGTAGTAGTAATAGGAAGAGGGGGAAGGAGAAAGGAAAGGGGGGGCCGGCCCCCCTCCCCAATTCGGATTGGGCTTGGGGGGGCGCGCCCCCTTCCCTTGCTCCTTCTCTCTTCCTCCTACATGGGCCCAATAAGGCCCATATACCTCCCGGGGGGTTCCGGTAACCTTCCGGGGCTCTAAACTTCTCCGGAACCTTTCCGGTGTCCAAATATATCCGTCCAATATATCAATCTTTATGTCTCGACCATTTCGAGACTCCTCGTCATGTCCGTAATCATATCCGGGACTCCGAACAACCTTCGGTACATCAAAATACATAAACTCATAATATAACTGTCATCGAAACCTTAAGCGTGCGGACCCTACGGTTCGAGAACGATGTAGACATGACTGAGACACATATCTGGTCAATAACCAATAGCGGGACCTGGATGCCCATATTGGTTCCTACATATTCTACGAAGATCTTTATCGGTCAAACCGCATAACAACATACGTTGTTCCCTTTGTCATCGGTATGTTACTTGTCCGAGATTCGATCGTCGATATCCAATACCTAGTTCAATCTCGTTATCGACAAGTCTCTTTACTCGTTCTGTAATACTTCATCTTATAACTAACTCATTAGTTACATGCTTGCAAGGCTTAGGTGATGAGCATTGCCGAGAGGGCCCAGAGATACCTCTCCGACAATCGGAGTGACAAAACCTAATCTCGAATTATGCTAACTCAACATGTACCTTTGGAGACACCTGTAGTACTCCTTTATAATCACCCAGTTACGTTGTGATGTTTGGTAGTACCCAAAGTGTTCCTCCGGTAAACGGGAGTTACACAATTCTCATAGTTACATGAACATGTATAAGTCATGAAGGAAGTAATAGCAGAATACTAAATGATCAAGTGCTAAGCTAACGGGATGGGTCAAGTCAATCACATCATTCTCCTAATGATGTGATCCCGTTAATCAAATGACAACTGTTTTGTCCATGGCTAGGAAACATAACCATCTCTGATAAACGAGCTAGTCAAGTAGAGGCATACTAGTGACACTATGTTTGTCTATGTATTCACACATGTATTATGTTTCCGGTTAATACAATTCTAGCATGAATAATAAACATTTATCATGAAATAAGGAAATAAATAATAACTTTATTATTGCCTCTAGGGCATATTTCCTTTAGGGATCACATCCGGGACTTCGAACAACTTTCGGTTTGCTTCATACTCATATCTTTACAACCCTAGCGTCACCGAACCTTAAGTGTGTAGACCCTACAGGTTCGGGAGACACGTAGACATGACCGAGACGGCTCTCCAGTCAATAACCAACAACGGGATCTGGATACCCATGTTGGCTCCCACATGCTCCTTGATGATCTCATCGGATGAACCACGATGTCGAGGATTCAAGCAACCCCGTATACAATTCCCTTTGTCAATCGTATGTTACTTGCCCGAGATTCGATCGTCGGTATCCCAATACCTCGTTCAATCTCGTTACCGGCAAGTCACTTTACTCGTACCGTAATGCATGATCCCGTCACCAAACACTTGGTCACTTTGAGCTCATTATGATGATGCATTACCGAGTGGGCCTAGAGATACCTCTCCGTCATACGGAGTGACAAATCCCAGTCTCGATCCGTGTCAACCCAACAGACACTTTCGGAGATACCTGTAGTGCACCTTTATAGTCACCCAGTTATGTTGTGACGTTTGGTACACCCAAAGCACTCCTATGGTATCCGGGAGTTACACGATCTCATGGTCTAAGGAAAAGATACTTGACATTGGAAAAGCTCTAGCAAACGAACTACACGATCTTTGTTCTATGCTTAGGATTGGGTCTTGTCCATCACATCATTCTCCTAATGATGTGATCCCATTATCAATGACATCCAATGTCCATAGTCAGGAAACCATGACTATCTGTTGATCAACGAGCTAGTCAACTAGAGGCTCACTAGGGACATATTGTGGTCTATGTATTCACACGTGTATTACGATTTCCGGATAATACAATTATAGCATGAATAAAAGACAATTATCATGAACAAGGAAATATAATAATAATCCTTTTATTATTGCCTCTAGGGCATATTTCCAACAGGGTGGTGTAGCCGTGGTCGAGGTAGCCATGCGAAGAACACCGTGGTCGATGTCGAGTCGGGGTAGCCGGTGTCGAGGAAGCCGCCGTGGAGCCGCGGGCGCAAGGAGGCGCCGAGTTAGTCATGGGCACAGTATTTCAAAGTAGTGGTGCGCCGAGAAGAAGACAATGTTGATGAAGCATCGCGCCGGGTTTGCCAAACCCGGGGACACGTCGTAGACGAAGGCACGCGTCGATGTTGCCATCACCGGACATGCATAGATGGACGAAGAAGACGATGCTGACGAAGCACCGCACCAGGCTTGCCAGACCCCGGGACACGTCGTGGACGAAGGCACGCATCGGTGTTGCCAGCACCGGGCATGCGTAGACGAGGGACCTGCACTAATTGTACGCCACATGTCGAGGAGTCGGAGGGGCCAGCAGAGAAGAAGACTCGAAGATGGTTGTGGCGCCAATCGGCGTAGGGCCGATGTCACCAGTGGTGGTCGGGGTAGAAGAAGTGGTCGGGGAAGATGACGGCGACGCTGACGAAGGGCTGGTGTTGGACTGGTTATACTGATACCATGTTAGAAGGAAGATAAAGGGATTGATGGAATTGTTGTTGTATTGGCTGAGCCTCGTGGGCAATATGAGTACATGGTCGTCTTGGAGTATAAGGCAAGGTAGACACTACCCTATGTTTTCTAAATAAACATTATACTAACAATTTTGAAAATTATGAAATATCATCGGTCTTTGGTAGGAACTTACTCAATTTTTTCTTACAAAATTAATGACCATTTGAAATATGTGTGAAACTTCTACTGTACCTTTCTCATTCTGATTTCCACATAGGCCGCTACTTGTCATACTTTTGATGAAAATATAGCTTGGTAAGTTTCTATTCGATACCTACGTGTGCTATTCTTTTCGTAAAAAAATTGAAATATGATTTCTGCTAAGTTCCAAAAGTGGGTTCATGTGGAGAGATAGGTTTTTTTTAGCATCAGTACAGACATAAGCGCTCATATACGCGCGCATACACTCATCCCTATGAACGCACACACGCACACTAGGTTTCGTGGACCATTCTTTAACTGGTCACTACATTTTTTTAGAATCGGTCACTATATCTCTATCTCTACTACTATTAAACAAGAAAACATATTCATCGCTAAACACACTCAGGCTAACCTACACATAATAACCCCGATCAATTACAGCCTCACGATCTTATCTCTACTATTCCCTCCGTCCCAAAATTCTTGTCTTACATTTGTCTAGATGCGGATGTATCTAATACTAAATCGTGACTTCATACATCCGTATTTGTACAAATCTAAGACAAGAATTTTGGGACGGAGGGAGTACTATTAAACAAGAAAACATATTCATCGCTAAACACACTCAGCCTAACCTACACGTAATAACCCCGATCAATTACAGCCTCACGATCTTAGTCATTTAATTTCATCTAGCCGTTTAGATTATGCTAACCGTTAACCAAGAGTGCGTTTAGCAATTTACGCTGGCGGACGATTACTCTGCCAAACCCACGTCCTCCCACGCCCGTAGGAAAAAAAAAGCGGAATCACAAAAGGAAACGACACGTTTCCTGCTGACGGGCGCGAGGGCCGCGGAAAATGCGAAGACCACCAAATCTTGTGTGACGCATCTGAGAGCAGGCAGCCGCCCTGGTCGATCCACTTCTGACGGACGCGAGAGCAGCCGCCGTCGTCGCCGCTCCTCCGACGGAGGCGAGAGCAGGACGCCTCCCGCGCCGCTTCTCCTCTGCTGCCCCATGTAGGTCGCCAATCCTCTTCCGACGGACACGAGCGTAGGCCGACGCCCCTGCCGATCCCTTTCTAACGGACACAAGAGCAGGCCGCGGTTCCCGCTGCTCCTCTTCCAACGGATGCGAGAGCAGGCGGCCGCCCCGCCGCTCCTCCTCTGCTACCCCAGGTACATCGCCGCCGAACAGAAAACTCCTCTGCACCCACGAATATATGCTACTAATTAAGGTGGCTTAGCGCTTTGCAGGTCGATTGTTTTGTAGGATTTGAATTCATGTTATTTTTTAATGGTTTCTTAGCGCCCTATTTTGGAGGAAATTTCTACCAATTTCTGATTGAATTCTTGTGGTTCCGGCAGCGTCACCGGAACAGGAGAGCGCAGTGGAAGGAGCATCAGGCACGTGGCTGCGGCGGCCGCGAAGGACGAAAAAGAGATGGATGGGTTCTGGCCAAGTTTCCGTGGCTCACGGTGTATCCAACTCTCTAGAATAACTAGAACATGAGTTACCACGACTTCTACATCAAAGGTTGGATCTTTAGCAGTTTGTTGTTGGGTGTGCCAACTTACTAATTTGATTTGATAAGTCAACCTGAGGAACTGCCGATTGGGTGTGAATGAAGTTGCTATTATGATTTTGTTCGTGTGCGCTAATGATAGATCTCTAAACTTGCATTTCTCTACTATGTTTGTCTGTGAGAGCTGCTGCGTTGGATAAGGCCGACATGCACCAATGTAAACTTTAGATGAAGCTTACAGCATCGTGAGGAATAACCTTGATTTCTGCATGAGTAATGTACCTGTAATGTTTCATGCCGTGTTCCTGGACTACCAGCATTTCAAAATGATAAGCATTATGCATCAAAGTTTTCTTTGCATGACAATTGGTATGGTTGTTGCTTGACAAATGATTTAAAGGCGTAAATTGATTAGATAACATGTCATGTTTTCTAATTTGTGAATCATATAGTTCACATAAATATTTCAAAGCTGGACTAGATTGATTTTTAAGTTTGCCACTAACTGCACCTGCACATGTACATGCCAAATTTGTAGCATTTTACCTTGAAGAATCAGATAAAAAGAAGTAGATGTAATAAAATTAATTTTCGTAACATGTATGACTTCCAAATTTATATATTGGAGCTCATTGTCAGTTCAAATACCTCTCCTTCGATGTTATTGGTGATTCCAGTTGAATTGAATGTTGAGAATTGCTTTGCAGCCTGTGTGAACACTTACATTATTAGTGAAGAAGAATAAATTTAATCAGAGATGCTTCTATTTGTTCTCTAATGATGTAATCATGTAACTCATATGCTTTCTCTTGTCAACAAGCAAGGTACTTCCTTCAGCAACTACTTTCGGAGGTCTGCTACTGCCATTTCATGGTACACTTTGCTTTTGAAAATTATCAAAGGAAACCAATGCAGAAAAAAAAATGCCCATGAACTGATGCTAGAAATGCAGGAAATCTGTCACCGTGATCTTAAAAATGATGAGTCCAACATCCCATTGAAAATTTGTAACTGGTTACTCAAAAGTGATAATACTTAACTTATGTATATCATGGATTGCTAGAATTGATCTTTCCCTTTTATGCTCTTCGATTCATATATCATATTCGGCTATCTAGCTCTTGCTTTCCATACACTTCTTTAGCAGAACATCATCATATATTTTTCTGCTTAAAAAGCAACTTTAAATGGAAAATGAGTAAAGAAATTGACTATTATCACAGCCAATAGCTTTATTTGTTGCGCTCTTCCGCACTGGAATACCCTTAATGCTAATAATTTATTAATTTTAGTTAGATGACACCTTAACCCGTAAGTCATGTTTCTTGCAGTGTATTTTTTTGACACTTCCCTAAAATTAATCATATAGATCTAGAATAGTTGCTTCTTTAATTAAAGTAGTCTGCTTATGGGAGAGATAAAACAATCCAGTTCTATGACCATGAATAATGTCGGAAATTTCAAAATATTTGATGGAAAATCCTACACACTTGAAAAGTAAGTTGGGTATTTTTGAAAAGGATGATTCTCTGGCATGCATTTTCTAAGTTGTAATACTCTGCCTTCACTTGCACAATAACACTGCTCAAAGATGTATTATGCCTTGATATGCACAATAACATTGCCTTGATGTACTATTTTGAAGGCATATGCAAAATTACATTTGCTCGGAGAATAATTTAATTTGCCTTATTAACATCAATATTTAGTGGCACAGTATGCCTCACTCCAGGAATAATGTACCATTGCGATTGCTTCTAATTGAATCTTATATTTAATCATTTTTCTTGAAAGCGCATTGAACACCCATATATCTTTCTTGAACTGATCGGTATCACTGGACTTTGACAAATACATTTCTGATCTGGTGGTTTGACTATCGTTCTTTGGTAATTTACATATTGTTACATGTATATACCAGTTGTAAAATGCACCTAATTGTAGCGTTGGCACTCTGCTCGCCTGTTTGGTCATGCCTGGATCAATATTGTGAGCATCCCAACATGGCGTGGCTTTGCATGCCAAGGGCGGTGCATGGTTGGACAGGGTACATGTTCTTGCCAGTGACGCAAGGATGAAGGTGAGTGTAAAGGTGTTGGTGCTGGTTGTCGCGGTGATGGCGCATCACTGATGTGGTTGAGTACAGTTTGCAGCCAACTAAGGGGAGAAACGAGAAGAGTTGGTGCAGCCGAAGCCGAACAAGTATTACTGGAGCTACCTCCACATTACCTGGAGCCTAAATTAGAGGACCTATTCATTCATTGTTTTCTTGATTTTGTGACTGTTCAACAAGTTTTCTAGATTATCGTTTTATGGTACATGTTTTTCCATTTTTTTGTCCTTTAACACGAGTTGCATTGCATTGTGTAATGAGTATACCTATTATTATTTATGTGATCAGTGAAATTTTCACAATACTATGTATATGATCTAAACAATGGATGGAAATTAATTTTAGTTCACACAGTATTTGAAGTTATGGCTAAACTATACAACATCCAATATAGTTTATAAATTTGTCTAACTGTTATCATTTATATTAGTCAAGACGTGCACACTTACTAGTTTTGTATAAGAGTATCTACAACCGGACCCTCAAACCCGTCTTAAATATTTCCAAATACGATCTGCCATGTGAGGTGCATGCACGGTCGTCTATTCCGCTCCCCGAGCCTATTTCTCGCCTGATATCAGATTTAATTCAGTCTCGTTCTGGGCAGACCTACTGGGCCAGCCTAGTACTGTAGCTAGCATGTGAGTTGTTTTTCCTTTGTGGTTTTTACCAGTTTTTCACTGTTTGCATTTTTTTCCTCCTGCTTTTATATTTTATTTTCTTCGGGTTTTTCAAGTGTTTTTTATTTGTTTTTCCGGTTTTCTATAGTTTTTTTTACCTTTTGTTTTTTCAACATATGTTCACTTTTCTGTACAATATCTTTTATAGATCTGAAACATTTTTTAGACACATTTAACATTTTTCAAATACATGCTTAACATTTTTTCAAATATATGTTCTCATGTCTACTTTTTTAATATACATTTTAAATTTTTTGTATACAGCTTAAATATTTATTTATATATATGTTTAAAATTTTACAAATATAAGATTAATTTTTTTAAAAAAATCTTATTTCTGAATTTTACCGATTACCTGTTAAACATTTTCCAAATACACCTTGAAACATTTTTGCAATGGCACGAACCCTATTTTGAAACTACACAAACATTCTTTGCAAATTGTATACACATTTACAAATAATTTGGAAATTTGTGAACATTTTTTAGGTTAAGTACATATTTTAATGGTGCAAATTATTCTTTTCGTTACACTATTTTTTTAAAATTTAAAAGTTTTCTACAAAGTAGCACATAGGTTTTGTTTGAAAAGTGTGACCATTTTTTAAATGTTATAACATCTTTTTTAATGCTGACAACATTTTTTTAAACTACACAAACAAAATTTTACATTATATTTAAATTTTCAATTTCATGATTTGTTTTCTAAGTAAATTTAAGTTTGGAAATATGTGTACTTAAAATGTTTTCAAAAGTCAAAACAAACAAAAAATATAAAATAATACTCGATATGTTCTCTAATATAAGACCTTTTAGCTTTTTGTTGATTTGTATGTATCTGGACACTTTAGTATGTATTTTCACTCATTTTACTCTGTATATAGTCAATAATTTGATATAGTTCCACACAATTTTTTTATTTTGAAATAGTTAAAAAGTCTTATATTAGGGAACAAAGGGAGTATAAACTGACCTGCAGGGAGATTCTTTGGCCGGCCTATTAGTAATGATGGCTTAGGCAGACCAAGTTTGTATCTCGCGGCCAATATTTACCGCGTACCGTGATAGATACCAACCAAACGCGCACCCACCCGAGCGTTGGATTCTTCATGGGCTGGCCCGCTGCAGGGTTTTTTAGCCCGTTTGGAAGATTCCACAGTCTTCCTGAACCGTTTATTTCCATACAAATCGGTGTTTCCTTTTTATCAGATGTTTCATCCATATTCTTTTTTTATTTTCGTTTTTTATTTTTCAATTCGTGGACAGTAATGTGTATATTCTATCGGTCTTTTGTTTTCCTTTTTCTTTCATTTTTCCTATTTTAATATTAGAAGCAATTTTTTATATTGGCAAACATTTTTTGTTCATGATCATTATTTTGAAATTCGGTAAGAATTGTTGAAATTTGCAAACATTTTTGGAATGAGCGAACACATTTTTCCATTCGGGAACATCTTTTGAAATTTTAGAAAATTCTTTGAATTCCATGAACATTTCTCAAATCTATGTACATTTTGCTAGAATATGGATTTTGTTTTCAAATTGGCGAACATTTTCTTAATCATTGAACATCTTTCTGAAATTCGCAAACAATATTCTAATTTGTGAATATATTTTGAATTTGCGAACATATTTTCAAATTCGTGTGCATTTATTGAATGAGCGAATAAGTTTTGAATCGAATAATGTTTGTTGATAGTTGGGAACAAAATGTGAAATTCTGAACATTTTATGAATTCATGAACATTTTATAAAACCCTGAGCATCTCTCAAATTTTATGAACTGTTTCAAAAATTCAAAACTTCTTCAAATTCATGAACATTTTTTAAATTCCGAACATTATTTTTAAATTTGACATTCCTAAACAGTGGTCAGTGTAAAAATGATAAAATTAAAGAATAAAAACCAAAAACAAATGACGGGAGCGCCCAACCCGCACATGAGCCGACCTAAAATTGCACTGGGGCAGAAGCAGGTGCGTGATTGGTGGCTCTCTGCCAACCCATGCGATAAATTGGAGTTCTCGTATCTCACCATAAGCAAGACAATGTCGATCCCAATTGTGTGCTCAAAGTGTTTTCGTTACATAGGAGTATTATTGTATTTGGGTTCCCGATTGTATTTATTTATTACACCAACTATTGAAAGTGTGTTGCTTTAGTTCACTCTTTTTCAGAACGTCCCATTGTTTCTGCGCTTCTATTGCAATGTTAGCCTATATTAGTGTTAGTATGCTATTGATTGATTATCAAGATAAAATCTAATTTATATTTTTGTGGTGAAAGAAAAGAGCAAATAAATTCCCTGTCAAAATAGCTCCTGCATTGTATAGAATAAGAAAAAAAAATACAATCCAAGGACTCAAACCAGATCATTTGGGTGAGTAAAAGAGATGGGATTACAACAGCTAAGGGCAACCCCGACATCGTGCATCAAAACATTTCTGAGTGTCTGGACCGTGTTGTCTGGACACTTTTGTCCTTCAATATCATATGCATCAAACGTCAGCGGCGTCCAGGTGTCTGAATTCCCTTAATCTGGTACCAAACCTAGGGAGGTTTGAAGGTGTCGACTCACTGTTACTATGGCTACATCTCCCCACATTTTCATGTGCTTTTCTTCTAAGTTTACATGGCCAATCTTGTTGTTTGGATTTGATGCTCATTTGATGTCTACGGTTGGACGACCTGTTCTCCTACCGCTACTGCAGGCAGTGTCCGAACGATGATCCGCATTGGAGTTACCAATGGCGTGCATCAAAATGGACACACCAAATATCCACGAATGCATCCGGACGCGTCCGCGGACAGGGATTGGGGAGCCCGCCATCCGATCGCATGTACCAAATGTCCGCCCAGGTCCAGACACCTGCATCTGAGATGCATATCTTGATCAAAATAGAAATTTAAGCATAAGATTAAACAGTTGCAAATATATACAATCACAACAAAAATCACCAGATGTTTATAAGTTCTTACATGAGGTCGATCCAAAAAGTTGCCGGTCTGTCTGTCCAGTCAAAAACTCCATTTTTTGCCTGCTAGGCTGGTTGTCCGTGCCAAATTCTTTACTCCGCGGCCAGCTCATCCAACTCGACCACGAGTCACTTAAAATCCCTAGCATGGTAAGCTTGCACAATT
>NC_057798.1:21374565-21405033 GCF_018294505.1 Triticum aestivum | reverse complement strand
GTCCCCCATCTTCAAGGACAACACCTTGCCATTTCTCAAGCTACCCGCGAGATCAACCTTCTTCTCTTAGAGCTTTGTCTTATTCTCCGTCAACTTCATGAACTTGTCAAACCTCTCGGCCTTCTTTTCCTCCTTCATGTCATGGCACTTGACGCACGCCTCCTCCTTCGCCATGATGACCTTGAACCTCTCCGTCATCTTGGCTACCATCCCTTCTCGCTCCTCCTCCTCCCTCGGTGTCTTTTTACCTTGTTGGCCGGGTCAAGCCCTCCTTTTGTTGGGGCTAACGGATCATCATCTTCATCTTCAATGAAATTGGCAGCGGTCTTGACATAATTGGCAACGTAATGGAGCCACCTGAGTTGCGCATTCAACTTGGGGCAACAATGTATGAAGGCGAAGTGCTTGCCGTGACGGTGACACGTACCTGGGGTAGGGTCCTAGTCTTGACCTACATGCCCTTCCCAAGGACATAATACAAGAAGCCAAGGCCTACAAAGTTAAAAGGAAGATGCCAACTGGAATCATCAAGAAGTGCAATCAACTTGACAAACCATTCCACTCGGATACCCCAATTCCACTCGATCGGTGTTATTTCACTTGGAAGATAGAAGACCTAGGGTCACCCCCGAATGACAATGGTTAGACATTCACTCCATAGCCTTGGTCATTAATTATGGGCTTTACCAGTAACGTTCAAGACTTAACTCTCATTGAACCCCTGTGTAACCGAGGGCTGTGAGGGGCCGGCGCACTCTATATAAGCCACCCCTCCCCTCTGGCACAAGGGTTCGCACCCCATATAACTTCTACACACTTCAATCTACAAAGCCTCCCGAGGCACCAGAGACGTAGGGCTGTTACCTTCTCCGTGAGGGGCCTGAACTTGTAAACTTGTGTGTGAACAACCTCGCCATAGCTAAGGCCCGACCTCTACTCCCACGTACCCCCTACTTCTACTGTCAGACTAACTCCCGCGACAGTTGGCACCAACCATGGGGTAGGCATCTTAGCGACTTCCGGTGAGGTTGCAGTTTTTCGTCCTTCATCAACATGGTTTCCGGCGGTGGTTTGCCTTTCAGCCACGAGATCCGTCTCAGCGCGCTCGCCTTCATCGCCAACGACTCGGCCTGGCTTTAGGAGCCCCCCCTCGACGCTGAGGCGCTCCTCGTCCGCGGGGTGGCGCACTTCTGCGCAAGTGCCTGCGTCCTCCTCCTATGGCAGTCATCGACTCAGTATCGGTCGGCTCCCGTGGCATCTTCGCTCCCCGCCACTCGCTGCCGCAAGCGATCTTGGTCGCTCGCGGGTCCAGCGGTGGGTGACGCACGAGATGGCCCTCCAGTCGGCCACTCCTCTGGTCGCGGCGACCGGGCCCGATGACTCCCTGTATGGCTTGTTCGATCTGTCGACTGGCCATTCAGACACTCTTTCTGATTGCGAAAGCAACGACCCTGCGGTGGAAGTTCTGATGGTCAACTCCCATCGTAGCCTGTCGGGGTTTCCCCGTGGCACAGGCGGCAGCGGTGGTCGTGCAGGCGACAACGACGAGTATTACCCGAGGCTCTCACGGCGGAGCAGAGGAAGGAGTTGCAGCATAGGCAAGATTAGGCCTTTGAAGCTCTCCAGATCCACATCGTTGGGAAGACCTCCGAGGCTCGAGCCTTGGAGGATGCGCGCATTGCCACCCTGGCTGAGCGTACGTGTTTGGAGAATCTTCAGCGAGCACTCGACGACTGCGCCCGCGGCCACATTCCAAGTTCCAGTCGACGGCACCGACAGTTGTTCCCGACTGAGCCCAGAGATGATTGTCAGGTATTCCATACTCCGATCCAGAGTGTTGCAGCAGTTGCATGTATAGCAGAATCAATCCAGCCGTCCCGCTCTGAGGCTATCAGAGGGTTACAGTAGATACGGGCGTTGCTTAAAGCGGTTGGGGAGCAGAACTCTGTTGTTTCTCAGTCGCGCAACATGATTCACAGCAGATCAGTTGTAGCAGATCACTCAGCACAGAGCCCAAGGTCACCCCTACGGCGTGAAGGCCGTGGTTACCACCAGGATCAACACCTGGACAGAGGCCATGGGCCGTTTGAGCCTTGATTCGACCGTGATTACCACTGTCGAGTGTTTACACCCCCTCTGAGGGGTGGATCGTATGCGCCCCGGCGGTATGATGACAGGCGCTTGCATGGTGACGAGCGGAGAGTTCCAGCTGACCCCCAAGATCCTGGGTTTGATGCAAGATCATTACTTGTTTAGGGCTTAGTTGACAGAGGCAGGGCCGATAGAGAAGGTTTGGACAGAGGTTTTCTGAGTGGGAATAGAGCGTTCGTCTTTGGACCCGAGTGTTTCAACAGGGCCATCCGAGCCGCTGAAATTCCTCCCAACTTCAGATTGGCAGCAGGAGTAAGCAAGTTCACTGGTGAGTCGAAGCCGGACACTTGGTTGGAAGATTACCGAGTGGCAGTACAGATCAGTGGGGGTAATGATGAGGTAGCCATGAAGCACCTGCCCCTGATGCTTTAGGGCTCAGCCAGAGCCTGGTTGAATCAGTTGGCTCCTGGTAGTATTTTCTGTTGGGAAGATTTGGCCTGAGTGTTCATCAAGACATTCGAGGGCACTTGCAAGTGTCCCGCTGGGCTGCCTGAGCTGCAGCATTGTGTACAAAAATAGAATGAAACTCTGAGGGATTACATCCAGCGGTGGACCACTCTTCACCACACGGTGGAGAATGTTTTTGAGCATCAGGCCGTTTGTGCCTTCAAGGAAGGCATTCGGTACAGAGAGCTCACATTAAAATTTGGTCGCTCAGGACCCTTGACTTTGAATCGGATGATGGAAATTGCCACTCGATATGCCAATGGCAAAGAAGAGGACTGACTCAGAAATGGTAAAGGGAAAACAGTCGACCCCAGAGGTTGGCGGTGGAAATCCCAGTCGGAAACAGAAGCGTAAAGCTGAAGCCTCAGGTCAGGCAGAGGCCACAGTGGTGAATACCCAAGGAAAATTTAAGGGAAAGCCCAAGGGGCAATGGATGACCAAGAAGGTCAAAGATCAGTCAGGATAGGACATCCTAGATTTACCGTGTCACATTCACATGAAGAAGGATGAAGAGGGTAACTTATTCTACCCAAACATACCACTCGACAGTGCAGGCTCCTGATTCAGCAGTTCCGACCGTCCAGTGAGAAGGACTCTGATAAGGAAGCAGATGAAGAGAAGGATGATGGTTACACGAAGGTCAATGCTACCTTGGTGATTTTTGCTGACGTTGTAAGCAAGAGTCGACTAAAAGTCATTAACAAGGAGGTGAAAATGGTTGCTCCGGCAACTACAACGTACCTCAAGCGGTCAAAGACTCCTATCACCTTTGGTCAGTCGGATCACCCAGCTCATGTTACTACCCCGGGCAACAAGCTGTGGTGGTCGACCCAGTTGTTACGGGCACCCGACTGACTAAGGTCCTCATGGCTGGTGGCAGTGGTTTGAACATTTTGTATGCTGGAACCCTCCAAGGAATGGACATTTCGATGTCTCAACTCAGTGAAAGCATCATGCAATTCCACGGAGTCATCCCTGGAAAGAAGGCAAAGTCACTCGGACAGATTGCTTTAGATGTAGTTTTTGGTGATTCAAAAAATTTCCGCAAAGAAAAGTTGACGTTCGAAGTGGTGGATTTCCACAGTGCCTATCATGCCATGCTGGGCAGGCCAGCATATGCTCGTTTCATGGCTCGACCATGTTATGTTTACCTCAAGCAGGTGTGATCATGGTCATTGGGAACAGGTAAAGAGCAGAAGAATGTTTCTAGAAGGGGTCCAAGATTGCTGATGAGCAAATGGCAGTGGTTGAAATGGAGGAATATCATAGGAACGTTGATCCAAGTGATTTGCTGCGCTCGAAGAAACCCACTTCTGAGTTTGCATTTCATTAGGTAGGAGAGACTAAACCAGTTCATATTCACCCAGATGATCCTATAGCTGCTCCGACTCACATTTCAACGACACTCGACAACAAATAGGAGGCCGAGCTCATCCAGTTCCTCCGTGAGAACTGGGACATCTTTGCATGGAAACCATCAGACATGCCTGGTGTACCCAGGGGACTAGTTGAGCACCGTTTGCGTGTTGAATCAAAGGTCAAACCTGTCAAGGAACATCTCCATCGGTCCGCCGCAGAGAAAAGGAAGGCGATTGGTGAAGAGGTGGATCGACTCCTGGCAGCAGAGTTCATCCGTGAGATATACCACTCCGAGTGGCTCGCCAATGTCCTCATGGTTCGAAAGAAGGATAAATCACTCTGCATGTGCATTGACTTCAGGCATCTCAATCGGGCCTGCCCGAAAGATCATTTTCCGCTCCCTCACATCGATCAAATAGTTGACTCGGCTGCGGGATGTGAGCGTTTGTCTTTTCTTGATGCATATTCAGGAAAGTTACTCGATTTCCTTGTTTCTGAACGGGGAATAGATGCAAATCCTGAGAAAGTTGGTGCAATTTTCCGAATGAAACGCACTGTGCGTGTGCACGACGTTCAGAAGCTTATGGGATGTCTTGCTACATTGAGTCGATTCATTTCACGTCTCGGGGAGAAGGCACTTCCTCTTTACTGACTGATGAAGAAATCTGATACGTTCGAGTGGACTCCCGAAGATGAAGTAGCGTTTGTGGAGCTCAAAGCCCTGCTTTCCACCCAGCCAGTGCTTGCTGCTCTGATCAGCAAAGAGCCTTTACTCTTGTATATTGCGGCAACTTGTTAGGTTGTTAGCATAGTGCTTACAATCGAATGAGAAGAAGAGGGCAAGGCTAATAAAGTTTAGCGCCCAGTGTACTATATCTCTGAAGTCTTGACTCCATCCAAGGAGAGGTACCCACATTACTAGAAGCTTGTCCATGGAATTTTCCTGACTGCGAAGAAAGTTGCACATTATTTCCAAGACCAGTAGGTATCAGCCGTCAGTGATGCTCCATTGTTTGAGATCATGAACAATCGAGATGCAACTCGTCGAGTGGCTAAGTGGCAATAGAGCTCCTCCCTCTGGATATCAAGTTTGAAGCAAAGAAGGCGATCAAATCTCAAGCACTCGCGGATTTCATGGCCTAGTGGATTGAGCAGCAACAACCGACTCAAGTTCACTCGAAACACTGGACTATGTTCTTTGATGGGTCCAAGATGTTGAATGGTTCTGGTGCTGGAGTGGTTCTGGTGTCCCCAAGAGGCGACAAGCTCAAGTATGTCCTCCAGATTCATTTTGATTCATCCAATAACGAAGCTGAGTACGAAGAACTTCTATATGGGTTGCGTATGGCCATCTCACTCAGCGTCCGTCGCCTGATGGTTTACGGCGACTCTGATTTAGTGGTCAATCAAGTGATGAAGGAGTGGGATGTCAGAAACCCTGCCATGACTGGATACTACAACGTGGTGAGGAAATTGGAGAAGAAGTGTGAGGGATTGGAGCTTCACCACATTCCCCGACTCAAGAATCAAGCATCAGATGACTTGGCAAAAATAGGTTCCAAGCGAGAACCCATCCCCAGTAATGTGTTTCTTGAGCATCTCCATTCCCCGTCAGTACAAGAGGATCCTTTCACTAAAGAACCTCCCTAGGCGATAAGTCCAACCAATCTAACTAAGATTGAAGTGCCGGCAGTAATTGATCGTGTTATGGAAATCCTGGTGATCACCCCCAACTGGACAATGCCATACATTGCATACATACTCAGAAAGGAGCTTCCTAAAGATGAAGTTGAAGCGCGTCAGATCGTCCGCAGATCCAAAGCCTTCTGTAATGGATGGGCAGCTCTATAGAGAGTGTCACTCGCGTGGCTCAACGATGTATTTCTTCGGAAGAGGGTCGACTGATTTTGGAAGAAATCCACTCGGGGACCTGTGCTCACCATGCGTCTTCTCAGACCCGCCAAAGCATACCGAGCAGGATTCTACTAGCCACGGGCTAATGAGGCTGCAAAGGAGATAGTAGAGAAGTGCACAGGATGCCCATTCTATGCAAACATGTCTCACAAACCAGCATCTGCACTGAAGACTATTCCACTCATCTGGCCGTTTGCCATGTGGGTCTTGGACATGATTGGCCCGCTCAGGACCAGCAGAAGTGGTTTCACTCATCTCCTTGTAGCAGTCGACAAGTTCACCAAATGGACTGAGGCAACGCCTATCAAGAGTTTAGATTCGAGCACGACAATCAGTTTCATAAGAAAGCTGACGTTCCGATTCGCAGTTCCGCACAACATCATCATGGACAATGGCTCAAATTTTGACTCGGAAGAGTTCAATGAGTATTGCACCTCTCAAGGGACTCGAGTGGACTACGCATCCGTTGCGCACCCGCAGTCGAATGGCCACATTGAAAGGGAAAACAGTCTGATCCTCCAAGGTTTGAAGCCACGACTCATGCGCGACCTCAAGCACGTAGCTGGAGCTTGGGTGACCGAGATTTCGTCTATTCTGTGGGGATTGAGGACAACTCCCAACCGATCCACCAACCGAACCCCTTTCTTCATGGTATATGGAGCCGAAGGTGTACTGCCGAGCGATCTACTTCATAATGCACCCCGAGTGGAACTTTATTCTCAAGCTGAGGCAGAGCAAGCACGTCAAGATGCAGTGGACCTCCTAGAAGAGGAAGGGGAGATGGCTTTGATCCGATCAGCAATCTATCAACAAGATCTCCGTCGATTCCACACAAGAAATGTCAGAGGTCAAGCATTTCAAGAAGGAGACACTACAAAAAAAGACACATCCATGACATTTTGGGCCGAACGAATTTTTTTTGTTCATAGATGTGGTGGGCTCCTACTTCTATGACAAAAAATCATGACAGAAAATGGGCTTTTCATCCTGGGCGGGCCGGAGACGCAGCTACATGACATTCTTTGGATCGTCCATGACGGGAAAAACCCGTGGTAGAAGCGAGGGAGAGGAAAATTTCAGGGAGTTCCCGGTTACGGTGGGTGGTCGGGGGCCGAGCAATGTGCGTTTCTCTCGTACATGTACGTGCGTGGGTGCGAGGCATTGGGCTCTAACTGAACCCGAGCGAGGCGTTCGCCTACTGAACCCGAGCGATTGCACTAGCTACGTTACTGAACCCCGATCGATCCCTTGCTATTAATTGAACCCGATCGAGCGATTCCTTCGCTACTGCTGCTAACTGAAGCTGATTGAACCTGCTGCCTCTTGATGAACAATGAGCGTTGTTGGGGGTTGGATGAACAGTTCCCGGTGGCCATGGGGGTTGAATGAATAGGACCCCGTGGGGGTGTAGAGGCCGTTGCCGCTAGATGAACAGGACCCCGATCGAGCCGGTTGGGGCTGGATGAACATGACGACCCCATGGAGGGCTGGTTGAACAGTAGCCGGTGGAGGGCTAGATGAACAGTATCCCGTGGAGGGGTGGTTGAATAGGACCCCGTGGAGAGGGCTGGTTGAACAGTAGCCGGTGGAGGAGCGGTGGAGGATGGATGAACATGAGCCCGTGGATGAACAATCACGGGTGGAGGCTGGAGGAGGTCGACGGTGGATGAACAATAGCCCGTGGAGGCTGGAGGAGGTCGACGATGGAGATGAACAGTAGCTCGTGGAGTCCTATTTTGCGGTACACCACACCCCTTGCTACCTCTTGAGCTTTGTGTTGGTTTTCCCTTGAAGAGGAAAGGGTGATGTAGCAAAGTAGCGTAAGTATTTCCCTCAGTTTTGAGAACAAAGGTATCAATCCAGTAGGAGACGCCACCCAAGTCACCGAATACCTGCACAAGCAGTCAAGAATTTGCAACCAATGCGATAAAGGGGTTGTCAATCCCTTCATGCTCACTCGCAAAAGTGAGATCTGATAGAGATAGATAAACGGTAAAGAAAATATTTTTGGTATTTTTGGGTGTATAGATTGGAAAGTAAAGATTGCAAAATAATATGGAAAAGAGACCCGGGGGGCCATAGGTTTCATTAGTGGCTTCTCTTGATGTTTTTAGGGTATAAGAGTATATGTAGGCGAAGGAACTAGGTCAGGGGAGCTACGAGGGGCCCACAAGGGTGGGGGGTGTGCCTATCCCCTGGGTGCGCCCTCCTACCTCGTGGCTTCCTCGTTGCACCTCCGACTTCATCTCCAAGTCTTGTGGTTTGCTTTCGGTCCAAGAAAGATCATCGCGAAGGTTTCATTCCGTTCGGACTCCGTTTGGTATTCCTTTTCTGCAAAACTCTAAAATAGGGAAAAAAAGAAAATGGCACGGGGCCCTCGGCTAATACGTTAGTCCTAAAAATAATATAAAATAGCATATTAAATCCCATTAAACAGCCAAAACAGATAATATAATAGCATGGAACAATAAAAAATTATAGATACGTTGGAGACGTATCAAGCATCCCCAAGCTTAATTCCTGCTCATCCTCGTGTAGGTAAATGATAAAAATAGAATTTTTGATGTGGAATGCTACCTAACATATTTATCAATGTAATTTTATTTATTGTGGCATGAATGTTCAGATCCGAAAGATTCAAGACAAAAGTTTAATATTGACATAAAAACAATAATAGTTCAAGCATACTAACAAAGCAATCATGTCTTCTCAAAATAACATGGCCAAAGAAAGCTATCCCTACAACATCATATAGTCTGGCTATGCTCTATCCTCATCACACAAAATATTTAAATCATGCACAACCCCGATGACAAGCCAAGCAATTGTTTCATGCTTTTGATGTTCCCAAACTTTTTCAATCTTCACGCAATACATGAGCGTGAGCCATGGACATAGCACTATAGGTGGAATAGAAGGGTGGTCGTGGAGAAGACAAAAAGGAGAAGATAGTCTCACACCAACTAGGCGTATCGACGGGCTATGGAGATGCCCATCAATAGATATCAATGTGAGTGAGTAGGGATTGCCATGCAACATATGCACTAGAGCTATAAGTGTATGAAAGCTCAAAAAAAAGAAACTAAGTGGGTGTGCATCCAACTTGCTTGCTCACAAAGACCTAGGAAACTTTGAGGAAGCCCACCATTAGAATATACAAGCCAAGTTCTATAATTAAAAATTCCCACTAGTATATGAAAGTGACAACATAGGAGACTCTCTATCATGAAGATCATGGTGCTATTTTGAAGCACAAGTGTGGAAAAAGGATAGTAACATTGCCCCTTCTCTCTTTTTCTCTCATTTTTTTATTTGGACCTTATTTTTTTTATGGCCTCTTTTTTTTTCTGTCCGGAGTCTCATCCCAACTTATGGGGGAATCATAGTCTCCATCATCCTTTCCTCACATGGGACAATGCTCTAATAATGAAGGTCATCACACTTTTATTTACTTACAACTCAATACTTAGAACAAAATATGACTCTATGTGAATGCCTCCGGCGGTGTACCGGGATGTGCAATGATTCAAGAGTGACGTGTATGAAAAAATTATGAACGGTGGCTTTGCCACAAATACAATGTCAACTACATGATCATGCAAAGCAATATGACAATGATGGAGCGTGTCATAATAAATGGAACGGTGGAAAGTTGCATGGTAATATATCTCAGAATGGTTTGGTTCAAAAATATATATCTCAGAATGGCTATGGAAATGCCATAATAGGTAGGTATGGTGGCTGTTTTGAGGAAGGTATATGGTGGGTGTATGGTATCGGCAAAAGTTGCGCGACACAAGAGAGGCTAGCAATGGTGGAAGGGTGAGAGTGCATATAATCCATGGACTCAACATTAGTCATAAAGAACTCACATACTTATTGCAAAAATCTATTAGTTATCGAAATGAAGTACTACACGCATGCTCCTAGGGGGATAGATTGGTAGGAAAATACCATCGCTCGTCCCCGACCGCCACTCATAAGGAAGACAATCAATAAATAAATCATGCTCCAACTTCATTACATAACGGTTCACCATACGTGCATTCTACGGGAATCACAAACTTTAACACAAGTATCTCTCAAATTCACAGCTACTCTACTAGCATGACTCTAATATTACCATCTTCATATCTCAAAACAATCATAAAGAATCAAACTTCTCATAGTATTCAATGCACTTCATATGAGAGTTTTTATTATACCCATCTTGGATGCCTATCATATTAAAACTAATTTTATAACCAAAGCAAATTACCATGCTGTTCTAAAAGTCTCTCAAAATAATATAAGTGAAACCTGAGAGTTCAACAATTTCTATAAAATAAAGCCACCGCCGTGCTCTAAAAAGATATAAGTGAAGCACTAGAGCAATATTGTCTAGCTCAAAAGATATAAGTGAAGCACATAGAGTATTCTAATAAATCACGATTCATGCATGTCTCCGATATGTCTCCAACGTATCTATAATTTATGAAGTATTCATGCTAATATATTACCATTATTGGATGTTTTACAATCATTTTATAGAAACTTTATATCATTTTTTGGGACTAACCTATTAACCCAGTGCCCAGTGCCAGTTGCTATGTTTGTTTGTCTTTTACATCATAGGACATCATTATCAAACGAAGTCCAAACACCGCGTAACTTTTTGGAGATTTTTTATGGACCGGAAGACCACCAGTGGGCCAAGGAAGCACCTGGGGGGTGCCTCGAGGAGGGCAGCACCCACCAGGGCGCGCCCAGGTGGGTCGTGCCCATCTCGGGCACCCCCTGGACCGCCTCTTTACCCTATAAAATTCCAAATATTCCAAAACCCTTTGGGGTAGCCCTAGATCAGAAGTTCCGCCACCGCAAGGCCTCTGTATCCACGAGATCCAATCTAGACGCCGTTCCGGCACCCTGCCGGAGGGGGGAATCATCACCGGTGGCCATCTTTATCATCCCGGCGGCCACCACGATGAGGAGGGAGTAGTCCACCCTCGGGGATGAGGGTTTGTACCAGTAGCTATGTGTTTAATCTCTCTCTCTCTCTCATGTTCTTGAGATGTCACGATCTTGATGTATCACGGGCTTTGTTAATATAGTATGATCATATGGTGTTTTCCCCTCTCTATCTTGTTGTGATGAATTGAGTTTTTCCCTTTGAGATTTTGTTGTTATCGGATTGAATAATTTTATGGATTTGAGAACACTTTATATATGTCTTGCAATTGAATACTCATGGTGACAATGGGGTATTGTATTGATTCACTTGATATATGTTTTGGCACACAACTCACAGATTCCCGCGGTGACATTAGGGTAATCTATGCATAGAGGTTGATGCACGTTCTCGTCTTTTGTTTCTCTGGTAGAAATCTTGGGGCACTCTTTGAAGTTCTTTGTGTCGGATTGAGTATTATGAATATGAATTTGCTTTGGTGTTATTTTAGTACGAAGTCTAGGATATATCGAACGGAAAGAATAGCTTTGTGTTAGTACGAACTCTTGAATAGATCAAACGGAAATAATAGATTTGGGGTGGTTTCGTACCCTACAAACAATTTATTCTTATGTTCTCCGCTAGATAGGAACTTTGGAGTGATTCTTCATCGTACTTTGAGGGATGGCTATATGATCCAACTATGTTAGCATTGTTAAGAGATTGCACTAGTGAAAGTATGCACCCTAGGCCTCATTTTCCATCATTGCAATACCGTTTGTGTGCCCGTTTACTATTTTCTACCTTGCTGTTTTTATTTATTCAGATTATAAAAATATATTTCTATCATCCATATTACACTTTTATCACCATCTCTTCACCTAACTAGTGCACCTATACAATTTGCCATTGTATTGGGTGTGTTGGGGACACAAGAGATTTCTTGTATTTGGTTGTAGGGTCGTTTGAGAGAGACCATCTTCATCCTACACCTATCATGGATTGATAAACCTTAGGTCATCCACTTGAGGGAAAATTTCTACTGTCCTACAAAACTCTGCGCTTGGAGGCCCAACACGTGTCTACAAGAATAAAGTTGCGTATTAGACATGAGTCTCTCCCAAATGGTGTGTACATCAAGGATGATTGTGTTAAACTAAAAGAAAATACTCAAATCATACAAGACGCTCCAAGCAAAACACATATCATGTGGTAAATAAAAACATAGCCTCAAGTAAAGTTACCGATAGACGAAGAGAAAGATGGGATGCCTTCCGGGGCATACCCAAGCTTAGGCTTTTGGCTGTCCTTGAATTTTACCTTGGGGTGCCTTGGGTATCCCCAAGCTTAGGCTCTTTACACTCCTTATTCCAAAGTCCATCAAATCTTACCCAAAACATGAAAACTTCACAACACAAAACTTCAACAGAAAATCTCATGAGCTCCATTAGTATAAGAAAATAAATCGCCACTTTAAGGCACTGTTGTGAACTCATTCTTTATTTATATTGGTGTAAAACCTACTGTATTCCAACTTCTCTATGGTTCATACCACCCGATACTACTCATAGATTCATCAAAATAAGCAAACAACACGCAAAAAACAGAATATGTAAAAAACAGAACAGTCTTTAGCAATCTGTAACTTTTGAATACTTCTATAACTCAAAAAATTCTGAAATAAATTGGTGGACGTGAGTAATTTGTCTATTAATCTTCTGAAAAAAGAATCAACTTAAAATCACTCTTCTATAAAAAAATCACAGCTAATCTCGTGAGCGCAAAGTTTCTGTTTTTCAGCAAGATCAAATTAACTTTCACCCAAGTCTTTCCAAAGGTTCTACTTGGGACAAACACTAATTAAAACTTAAAACCACATCTAAACAGAGGCTAGATAGATTATTTATTACTAAAAAGGAGCAAAAAGTAAAGAACAAAAATAAAATTGGGTTGCCTCCCAACAAGCGCTATCATTTAACGCCCCTAGCTAGGCATAAAAACACGAATAGATCTAGGTGTTGCCATCTTTGGTATGCAATCCATAAGTGCCTCTCATAATAGATTAATAAGGAAATTTAATTTTATTCCTAGGAAATTGTTCCATGCCATTCCTTAACAGAAATTGGAATGTAATGTTTCCTTCTTTCATATCAATAATTGCACCAATCGTTCTAAGGAAAGGTCTACCAATAATAATAGGACATGTTGGATTGCAATCTATATCAAGACCAATGAAATCTACAGGCACGTAATTACTATTTGCAACAATAAGAACATCATTAATCCTTCCCATAGGTTTCTTAATAGTGGAATCCGCAAGGTGCAAATTTAAAGAACAATCATCAAATTCATGGAAACCTAACACATCACACAAAGTTTTTGGAATCGTGGAAACACTAGCACCAAAATCACACAAAGCATAACATTCATAATCTTTAATCTTAATCTTAATAGTAGGTTCCCACTCATCATAAAGTTTTCTAGGAATAGAAACTTCTAGTTCAAGCTTTTCTTCAAAAGATTGCATCATAGCATCAACAATATATTTAGTAAAAGCTTTGTTTTGATTATAAGCATGAGGAAAATTTAACACGGATTGCAACAAGGGAATACAATCTATTAAAGAACAATTAATAGTTAGATTCCTTGAAATCCAAAATAGTGGGTTTATTGCTACGTAAACTTTTGACATATTCAATCCCACTTTTCTCAATTTTTGCATCTAGATCTAAAAACTCCAAATCATTGGACCCCTTTTAACTAAAGTTGACTCATCTCTAGTACCATATTTATCAAGATTCATATGGGAAAACAAAGGTTTAATAGGAGTCACATCAATCACTTTTAGATCTTCATCAGTATTATCATGAAAACTAGAAGAACACGCTTTTACAAACCAATCTTTTTTAGCATGCATCTTAGCGGTTCTTTCTTTGCACTCATCAATGGAAATTATCATGGCTTTGAGAGACTCATTGATATCATGCTTAGGATGAATAGATCTAAGTTTCAAAGAATCAACATCAAGAGAAATTCTATCCACATTCCTAGCCAATTCATCAATCTTAAGCAATTTTTCTTCAATCAAAGCATTGGAATTCTTTTGCGAACTCATAAATTATTTAAAACTATTCTCAAAATTAGAGGGCATCTTATTAAAATTTCCATAAGATGTTTTTTAGGAATTACCATAATTATTAGAGGAATTACTAGGAAACGACCTAGGATTAAAATTGCCTCTATACGCGTTGTTACCAAAATTGATCCTACCAAACAAATTCACATCAATAGATTCATTATTATTCTCAATAAAAGTGGACAAAGGCATATCATTAGGATCATATGAAACACTTTTATTAGCAAATAATTTCATAAGTTCATCCATCTTTCCACTCAAAACATTAATCTCTTCAATCGCATGGACTTTTTTACTAGTGGATCTTTCGGTGTGCCACTGAGAATAATTAACCATAATATTATCTAGGAGTTTAGTAGCTTCTCCTAAAGTGATTTCCATAAACGTGCCTCCCGCGGCCGAATCTAAAAGATTTCTAGAAGCAAAATTCAATCCGGCATAATTTTTTTGTATAATCATCCACAAATTCAAACCATGTGTACGGAAATTACGTATCATTAAATTCATCATCTCCCAAGATTGTGAAACATGCTCATGATCAAGTTGCTTAAAGTTCATAATATTGTTCCTAAGGGAGATGATTTTAGCGGGAGGAAAATACTTAGAGATAAAAGCACCTTTGCACTTATTCCACGAATCAATACTATTTTTAGGCATAGATGAGAACCAAGTTTTAGCACAATCTCTAAGCGAAAACGGAAATATCTTCAATTTAACAATATCATTATCCACATCTTTCTTATTTTGCATATCGCACAAATCAAAGAAGTTGTTTAGATGGGATGTGGCATCTTCACTAGGAAGGCCAGAAAATTGATCTTTCATAACAAGATTCAACAAAGCGACATTAATTTCACAAGATTCAGCATTGGTAGTAGGAGCAATCGGAGTGATAATAAAATTATTGTTGTTGGTGTTGGAAAAGTCACACAATTTAGTATTTTCCTGAGCGATCATGACAAGCAATAAATCCAACACACAATCACACAAGAAGCAAGCAAAAAGATACGAGTGGAAGAGGGGCGAAGAAAAAGGCAAAGGTTTTCGAAAATCGTTTTAGAAGTGGGGGATAGGAAATGAGAGGCAAATGGCGAATAATGTAATGCAAGGGAGAAGAATTTATGATGGGTACTTGGTATGGCTTGACTTGGCGTAGATCTCCCCGGCAACGGTGCCAGAAATCCTTCTTTCTACCTCTTGAGCTTGTGTTGGTTTTCCCTTGAAGAGGAAAGGGTGATGCAGCAAAGTAGCGTAAGTATTTCCCTCAGTTTTGAGAACCAAAGTATGAATCCAGTAGGAGACGACGCACAAGTCACCGAATACCTGCACAAACAATCAAGTACTTGCAACCAACGCGATAAAGGGGTTGTCAATCCCTTCACGGTCACTCGCAAAAGTGAGATCTGATAGAGATAGATAAACGGTAAAGTGAATATTTTTGGTATTGTTGGGTGTATAGATTGTAAAGTAAAGATTGCAAAATAATAGATCAGAAACTAGCAAGAAGTAAACAAGATTCAATAATTTAGAAAAGAGACCCAGGGGCCATAGGTTTCACTAGTGGCTTATCCTGATGTTTTTAGGGTATAAGCGTATATATATATAGGCGAAGGAACTAGGTCAGGGGAGCTACGAGGGGCCCACGAGGGTGGGTCCATGCCCTCCTGCCTTGTGGACTCCTTGTTGTGTTTCTGACTTCATATCCAAGTCGTCTGGTTTGCTTTCGGTCCAAGAAAGATCATCGCGAAGGTTTCATTCCGTTTGGACTCCATTTGGTATTCCTTTTCTACAAAACTCTAAAATAGGCAAAAAAACACAAATTGTCACAGGGCCCTCGGTTAATAGGTTAGTCCCAAAAATAATATAGGATAGCATATTAAAGCCCATTAAATATCCAAAACAGATAATATAATAGCATGGAACAATCAAAAATTATAGATACGTTGGAGACGTATCACCCCTCCCGATGAATAGGATCCCCATTTCGACCGTAGCGCTCCAACACAAGTCTGTTTCCTCCGTTTTGCGGTACGCCACACCCCTCCCGATCAACAGGACCCCGTTTCGACCGTAGGCACTCAAACACAAGTCCGTTTCCTCCGTTTTGCCGTACGCCAGACCCCTCCCGATGAACAGGATCCCGTTTCGATCGTAGGTGGTTGAACACAAGGCTCTTTCCTCCGTTCTGCGGTATGCCAAGCCTTGTTTCAATTGGCTGTTCCATCCAAGCCGGTTGCGTCCTGATGAACATGACAACACAGTTTCTCCGTTCCGACCCAGCTGGTTGGCTGCCGATGAACATGACGCCGTCGCTGCCTCTCCATGCACACGAGCCCTGCCGTATGTATGCGCGAGTAGGCATTCGAGACCCCGCCCGTATGTACATACGTGGCCGTATTTACTTTCTTGCACCCTGGCTGTATGTACATGTACACGGTACGTGCGCGCCTCTACTACAACACGTGCGCGCCTCTACTACGACACGTGCCCTTCCTTACTCGGCCACGGTTCATCGCTGCAGCCTGCAGAAAGATCGATCGACTAGTATGTATGTACACGTTCACGACCAGAATGAGAACGCAACGTACGCTTTGACCAGGTGGGTCCCGACTGCCAGGCACTTCCTTGCGTGCGAAGATGTAGCTGGTGGGTCCCAGCAATCAGGGGGGAAACGTTTTTTTTCTTCATGAAATATGGTGGCCCGTCTGGTGGGTCCCCACTGTCAGGTGGAGGAATAATTATTTTACGCGTAGTAAGGTTGCACTTCCTTGCGGCGGCCGTGGACCCAGCTGTCAGCCTCTCCACGTACAGTACTCTTCCGATGGAAGTCGTTCCTTGACCACATTGATCATGCCGCGCCGAGAGCACCAAGGCGGTGGACGAAGGCAAGGCCTAGGAAGGGGACGGCACGGAGCCGGGGAAGATGCGGTAGTGGATACCCACGCGGAGAGGGGTACGAGGGTTGACTGGTTCGGCTATGGTGTGAGGCTATCGTCGCCGCAGAATAATAGGGGTTGTGGGTGAGTAGAGGGATGGACTAGCCAGAGGTTGGAGTAGGATGGGGCGGTCAGACCTACGCGGTAGCAGAGCCAGCATCGGAGGCAGGAGCAGGTGGCACGACCGGTGCTGGTTTGGGCGGCTGGAGCAAGAAGACCCGAGGTTGAAGAATCACTATGGCCATTGGATGGATACCGTACGTTCACTGGAGCTAGAATCATTCATATTGACTAAGTTGACAAAGTCCTCTGTGCACGTCAACTTAGTAGGCCCACAAGTCAGCCTCCCACTGTGGTGGTCCCAACTAGCAGGGGAGTATTCAATTTTTTTGTGCGTAATAAGGAGGCACTTCCTTGCGTGCGAAGATATAGCTGGTGGGTCCGAGTTATCAGTGAGGGGAACATTTTTTGGCGAAATACAGAGGCCCTTCCGGTGGGTCCCAGCTGTCAGGTAGAGGAATCATTAATTTGCGTGTAATAAGGAGGCATTTCCTTGCGTGCGGCCATGGACCCAGCTGTCAGCCTCTCCATGTGCAGTCCACTTCCGATGGATGTCGTTCGTTGACCATGTTAACCACGTCGCGACGAGAGCACCATGGCAGTGGACGATGATGAGGCCTATGAAGGGAATGCCACGGAGCCAGGGAAGACTTGGCAGTTGTTTCCCACGCGGAGAGGAGTACGAGGACTTACTGGTTCGTCTGCCGTGCCAGAGAATAACAACAGGTGTGGGTGAGTAGAAGGATGGCTAGGCCAGCGATGGAAGTACGGTGTGTCAGTGAGGCCTGCGCGGCAGCACAGCCGGCCGCAGGAGGAGGGAGCAGGCAGTCCCGTCAGCGCTTGTTTGAGCGGCCGGAGCAGGAATAACAGAGATTGAAGAAGCACGACGGTCGTTGGATGGACATCCAACAGTCACTCCTCTTGTGTGTTGACTAAGTTGACACGACGTTGCGTGTGCGTCAAACTTTTTTTAGGAAAGCGTACGCGTCAACCTATAGTAGGCGCACAATTCAGCCTCAAATGTATGGAAAACAGCATACAACCCATCTGCCATTATTTCTAATAATTTACAACCCATTTACTAATTCTTAAGGATTTTTTTGGAGCCCATCTTCTTTTTGTTAGCACTACAACCCATATTGTGGCCACGGTTAAAAATTATACGATATTTTGTATATTTCGGTGCGGTCAACTATTTTTAATCCCGAAATTTTGAATCATATTCAAACTAATTTGAAAAATAAATTTATAAAAATATTAAATCCAAATAATTGTCCATGCATAAAAATCAATGGATTTTAAAATCTTGAAATGAAAAATGAAACAAATTCCTGGTTTGATGTGTTTTAAAAATGTACATCCCATTTCTCATTACTAATAGCCCATTTTCTGGGCAAGCCGAATGAAACTCTCCTCGTCTTGTAAGATTTGCAGCCCAGCTGGGCTGACAAAGCAAGGAGGCCTCGGTTGGGTATTTCTTTAAAAAAGTAGAACTGGGCTAGCCATTTTCAGCAAGAAAAAAGCACAACTGGGCTCATGGTGTGGTAAACATAAATAAAACCCTGGTTAGACGGGCCACAACCCGCGCACAGCCCCGTTGTTACCCTGACCCGTCTCTAAAACTAGTATAAAAATAACAACTGCGCGACCTGATGGGTCCCTCGTGTCAGCCGCTCGTTGTGTAATTCTCTAGTTTATTGACTACGTTGACAATGGCGTGGACCCCTGCTACGTCTCGAGCTTGCGTTGGATTTCCCCGAAGAGGAGAGGATGATGCAGCACAGTAGCGTAAGTATTTCCCTCAGTTTTTGAGAACCAAGGTATCAATCCAGTAGGAGACCACGTGCAAGTCCCTTGTACCTGCACAAAACGATAGCTACTCGCAACCAACGCCTAGGGGTTGTCAATCCCTTCACGGTCACTTACAAGGGTGAGATCTGATAGAGATAATATTTTTTGTATTTTTGGTATAAATATGCAAAGTAAAAAGTAAAAGCAAAAGCAAGTAAATAAAGTGATGGAGATTGATATGATGAGAATAGACCCGGGGGCCATAGGTTTCACTAGTGGCTTCTCTCAAGAGCATAAGTATTCTACAGTGGATGAAAAAATTACTGTTGAGCAATTGACAGAATTGAGCATAGTTATGAGGTTATGCAGGCAATGATCATGTATATAGGCATCATGTCCATGACAAGTAGACCGAAACGATTCTGCATCTACTACTATTACTCCACTCATCGACCGCTATCCAGCATGCATCTAGAGTATTAAGTTAAAAACAGAGTAACGCCTTAAGCAAGATGACATGATGTAGAGGAATAAATTCATGCAATATGATAAATACCCCATCTTGTTATCCTCGATGGCAACAATACAATACGTGCCTTGCAACCCTTTCTGTCACTGGGTAAGGTCACCGCAAGATTGAACCCAAAGCTAAGCACTTCTCCCGTTGCAAGAACTACCAATCTAGTTGGCCAAACCAAATGGATAATTCGAAGAGACTTGCAAAGATAACTTAATCATACATAAAAGAATTCAGAGAAGAATCAAATATTTTCCATAGATAAGCTGGATCATAAACCCACAATTCATCGGTCTCAACAAACACACCGCAAAAAGAAGATTACGTCGAATAGATCTCCACGAGAGAGGGGGAGAACATTGTATTGAGATCCAAAAAGAGAGAAGAAGCCATCTAGCTACTAACTATGGACTCGAAGGTCTGAAGTAAACTACTCACACTTCATCGGAGGGGCTATGGTGATGATGTGGAAGCCCTCCGTGGTGGATGCCCCCTCCGGCGGAGCTCCGGAACAGGCCCCAAGATGGGATCTCGTGGATACAGGAAGTTACAACGGTGGAATTAGGTTTTTGGCTCCGTCCCCGATCTGTTGGGGGTACGTAGGTATATATAGGAGGAAGGAGTATGTCGGTGGAGCGTCAGGGGGCCCACGAGGTAGGGGGGCGCGCCCAGGGGGGAGGGCGCGCCCCCACCCTCGTGACCGCCTCTGGCACTCCTTGGAGTAGGGTCCAAGTCTCCTGGATCACGTTCGGTGAGAAGATCACGTTTCCGAAGGTTTCATTCCGTTTGGACTCCGTTTGATATTCCGTTTCTTCGAAACACTGAAATAGGCAAAAAATAGCAATTCTGGGCTGGGCCTCCGGTTAATAGGTTAGTCCCAAAAATAATATAAAAGTGGAAAATAAAGCCCATTATAGTCCAAAACAATAGATAAAGTAGCATGGAGCAATCAAAAATTATAGATACGTTGGAGACGTATCAGCCCCAGATGTCCAACCATTAGGAGGAACCATTTTTTGGGCTTGTAATAACGAAGCACTTGCTTGCATACTACCATGACGCTGGTGGGTCCCTATTGTCATCATCTCCACGTACAATCATCTCCTTGTTCCTCTTGGTTGTTGACAACATTGACAACGCAAGAGGGTGGCACACCGCGCACGGCGAGCTAAAGAAGGCGGAGGACGACGGCGAGGCCTCGGATGGAACGAACAGGAGCCATGGAAGATGCGTCTGTCCAGTCGCAGGTGGAGGAGAGTACGAGGGTTGCTGGTTTGGGTGTGGGTGCGTGCTGGGGCTGACATCGCCGGAGAATAACATGACGTGTGGGGGAATAGAGGGAGGGATTGGCCAACGTTGGAGGGTACGGTAGGGCGGCGGAGGCACAGCCAGCCCTGGGAGGCGGGAGTAGGCGGAACCGACGGGGTGGTTTGGTTTGGGCGTCTGGAGGAAGAAGAGAAGAGATAGATGATACACGACAGATGTTGGATGTCAATCCAACGGCTGGTAGGCGGAATCGTTTGTTGACTAGCTAGTAAGTTGACACCACCTTGGATAGGCTTTTTCCTCATGGGTCTCAAATGTCAGAATCGAAATCTACAGCCCATTTGGTGTGCTAGTTCAAAATAAGTTTGTGGGGGCTGGTGGGGGCTAATCACTTGGGTTCTTTAATGCACAGTGAGCTCAAGCAGTCGGCGAGAGTGATGTTATTTCCCTTGGTTGGAATTTGTTACAGTATTTCACTCTTAATTAAATGAATGGCAAGGCATTTGCCTTGTTTCAAAGAAAATATGACAGTCACAGTTGAGTTGAAACGGGAATCAACATCTAACTCCAGCTTACAAACTGTACAAAAGCACGAGGGTTAATTGTTCATCAGGTTTAGACAAAACCCAGATTGAAAAGGGCAACAACATCTAACTCCAGCACTGTTTTCGGCAGTCACTGTCAAATGGATCCGTTAGGTCCATAGAATGAACATCTTGGGTCGTAAAATTTACTGGATTGTGACCACACGATGTTGTAAATAGAAGCCCGACATGTTCAGAAGCTCTTTTGTCCACATGAAACTCCTTTTTTTGCTCTTCGACATACCCATCCGTCAAAACCAAGCTGCTGATGAACTTAAGCCTGATGGACAATAGTAACCTCGCATTCAGCAGGAAGAATGTGACAAATCTAGTGTTTGCATGGTTGGCTACATATCATTCTAGCGTTATTGTCTTCAATTGAATGTCATGAGAAGTAAGAAAATCCTGGTGCTTACGAATCCATTGATTGGTTATAACTTTCTTACCCCGTCTAGTTGCCTAAATAGACATGAAGATTGAAAACAGTTAAGGTCTAAAAAAGAGTGTTGAAAGAGCAACAACCGAACGGTTAATTCTAGTACACTATATGCAGGCTTCCAACATGCGTGAAATTATCACCTTTATATACAACTTCGCCAGACATGGAAAGCATTGCAGCAAGCCAATAATCTTGTTTAGATCAAAACTATTCATTTGGATATATAAGATCTTGACAGAATCCAACACCATTGATAGGCTATCCATGGAGAAACTCTTCATTGAGCATAGAACATAATATTAGTACAAAATGTGTACTTCAAGATGATATAAAACTTATGCCCAAAAATTATGCAACTTATGGTTACAAGTGTAGATGATAATATACAGTACCTGAATAACTGTGGAGCCAAACACCAACTTGAAATGAGCACAGAGATCATGTATTACACCCAAGGTCTCCAGTTTAGGCGCATAGATGACGGTTATTTGCGACGGTGAATAACTAGAATCAAGGATCAACCTTTGAAGTGAAGGGGCATCTTAGATGATGAGATGCCTTCCATCAAAAGAAACTCCAATTCTTACAAGGGTAGGCGACTTTATTTGGAGACAGCCGATTGTAACTGCAAAAACAAGCACCAAGCACTCTAGGGCAGGGCAACTGGAGTGGATGATGCTGTGCAATGAGGCCTCCGATATACAAACCCGCACAAGTGAAAGTTTTTTTGCGAAATCGGAGTCCAAGGTTTAGTACTAGATTGTCTGGTAGGTAGCACAGCGCAAAGGTAGCGGTGTGGAGAGAGGAGGAAAACCGCGAGATGGACATCGGTGGTGAGGGCACAAGTACATGGCGTTCGGTATCTGGTAGGTGATTTCCTGGGGAATAGTAAAACTCAAGCAACTATAGTTCTGTGAATTCAGGGGATTTAAGCCAGGCGTCCACCATGTAGGGCATGGTATGCTTTCTCAGGTATCATGACGGGATGCAGAGGCTTTGAACGGAGCCCTAGTGGGAGGAGATGATGGCTCTGGGGAGTTCAAAATCATTAAAGACAGATAGCTGACAACAGTCGAGATTAAGGGGCGCCGCGCGCCAAAGAGGGCGCCACCGAATTGAGAGGACTTGGGTGCGGCAGTAATCCTTGGTGGGGAGAAGCGAGATGATCTCCCCAAGGATGGCATCCGGAAGATCGCTGATGCGGTCCACCCGAGATTCTACGGGTTCCTAGGATCCGGTGGGGGCGGGCTCGTCAGCAGGTGATGCTTCGGAGGGACAATGGACGCGGTTGGTGGTCAGGGTGACTATAAGCCAAGCCATTGCCATTGCTGTTGAATCTCCCGAGCCGGCTGCCAATTGTTTTTTGAACTTGGAAAATGACACCACCTAAGACTCGGAGGTGAACACCGATTGGAATTTCAGCCATATTTTGAGGCTCATGTCTGAATGTGACCCAATAGAAAATGCACTATCATTTAACTCACTATGCTGCCTAAAGTTTCAAAGGCCCACAGTCAATTTTTTTTAGAGGAAACCCAAGCTTTATTGATCAAATTCCCGAAGGAGAGGAATACAGAAGGGATCATGAGGTTGTAGCAACCAAACATGTCTACCCTGATCAAGAAAAAACGAAAACTTGGCTAATCTATCAGCATCAACATTTGTAGCATGACTTTCAAAACAGGAAATTACAATTGACAAAGGCAGATCTATTGAGGACGGCAATTTTGGACTGTATCCAATGATTTTGATAGGGTCTCGCTGGATTGTGTGCAGGAACTGAAGAGATGTCTTCACTTTGGGCTTTAAGGGTTGAGTGGGACTGTAATTTTTAGCCGATGGTCCATGGCTTTTTCTATCTGGGCCTACTTACTAGTAAGCGTGGCCTCTGCATTTTATCGCCATTGGGATACGTGGCATTGTCAGCGCACGGTAGACCGGGGAAAGGGGTAGGCTGAGGCGGCAGTCTATGGTTCTCGCGACGATCACGAGGGCATTTGCGCCCGCCGCTCACGGTGCCTCGCATCGCTTCCTCCCTATGATTAGTTTCGTGGTTTGTGCCAGTTTTTTTTCACAAATTTTCATGGTACTCCTTCGTATCGGCTTTCTTAGCTCTGCTACAAGGTATGGTACTAACTGTTTCTTCGGTCGTTTCTTGTGGCATGCAGTGGCGGAGCGCGAACCAGATATTACGGGAAAGGGCAAATGAGAGTATATTACATAGAAAAGGCTAGGGCGAGCAGAGACATCGGAGGATTATATTAGCACAACAATTAGCAAAAAGATAAGCTAATTTGGTAAATTTTCCTCCATGAGTATTGTTCATCACCAAAATCCATGAATGTTTTTCATGCAGCTCCCAATTCAAGATATTTCATCCTGAAATTTTACACACGTACATATTACATCCTTCAAGGAATCTCACATGTGTAAAAGAAATTCAGAAAAAATTAAAACTGGATGTTTGAGTTTTGGAATTTTCAAAATTAAGCCTCCATCGAATGATAGAAAAACACAATAATACAAAATGGCGGGGACAAGCACCAATCCACCATGTCCCACGTCGTGAGGGCATGCACATGGCTGGGACGGACCATTGCCTTTTCCCATGGCGTTTTCTGTGCAGCATCGCATACACGATGGGACAAAACTGGGCTCACCGTCACGCGGAGAGTTGCCCTAGTTTATTCGTGTGGTCAAATTATATCTCTTATTATTTTACCTGTATAAAACGAAGCATGTCGCTTATTTTTTAAAAACATTGGTACATTGTCGGCAAAAAAGTTGCTCAGAACATAACCACACACGTCCATTTATTGGGAGAAACAACATGAAAAATGTACTGTCCCACAATCATACGAATGTAGGAAGAGAAAATTATGTTTCAAAACTAGAGCTTGTCCCACCAGTCTAAATCGTACCTTGAACTCTAAATCCCCAAAACTGATAACATGCATGTCAGTCACTGATCCTGGTTAATCCCGGGCACTGGTTAATCACATGATTGCGGGAGAAGGATGATCCAACGGCGGTGCACGTATATTCTTGAGCAGAACCTCAAGGTTGGCCAACGATCTGCCACCAGGTTGCGTCGTCGCACGGACGGCGATCTCCTTCCACTCCATCGCCTTCCGCCTCATCTCCCTCCCCACCTCGCCACCACCCATCACCTCCCTTATCCTCTCCTCCACCACCTCCCGGCGCACGTCGTCGCCGACCTCCATCATCGAGTTCCACCCGTAGTGCGTCAAGAAGATGCCCACGGTCTCGTGCCGCAGCACCGCCTCCTGCTCGCACCAGCTCGCCAAGAAACACCTGCCCTTGGTCGCCTCGAGGAACTCCGGCGGCAGCACTGCAGCGTCGCCCTGCACCAGGTCATTCCTCACGACCCAAAGGAAGTCGTAGCCACAGTTGGCCAGCCCCCAGGCGAACTCCACCAGATGTTCGCTGGTCATGGTGGTGATGCTCCCGAAGTTGACGTACACCACGGACCTCGGCTCCCTACCGCGGCGAGCGGGCCGCTGCCATCACCGCCGTCGGGAACCAGCTGCTCCACAACAAAATTGAGCGGGCCGATGGTGTAGACCGGCAGGGCGAGGATGCTGCGCATGGCGTCGAGCGCTGGCAGCTCCAGCTCGTCAAAGGTGTTGACGATCGATGACGGCGCCAGCACGGCTCGCCCGCCCTAGCTTGTGGATCATGAAGTTGAGCAGGATGTCGTCCTGGTCGGTGGTGTGGACTCAGGCTGGACGTAGCGAGCGGTCTTTCTGGCCCGCTCGTGGCCCGTTCGGTCTTGGCCCGCTCGGTCCCGGCCCGCTACAGAAAATGGTCGGTCCGGTCTGCCAAATTCGGCCCGAAAAAATCTCGGTCCGGTCCGGTCTTTAACCGGTCCGACCGAGCGGACCGAGAAAACACGATCACCGCCGTCACCGTTCCTCGTCATCGCGGCCACCGGCAGCCCCAGGATGAATTACCGTGTCGCCGAGCTTCCTCTCTCCTTCCTTCCTCTCCTCCCCTTCCGCTGTAGCCTCTTGCCGCCGCTCGCCATCGCTGTCGTGCGTGCTCTGCCGCCGATCTCGTGTTCTCAACCATGGCGTCGACCCAACCGTAGCAGCAATTCCTGCCATGTAGTGGAATTTGTTGTCATGGCAGCGCTTTTCGTGGTGCAGACGAAGTGCCATGGCAGCCGTTTCCGCGCATCACGCACGCAGTCAAGTCGGATCGTGGGAGAAACGGTCTGTCATGATTTTCGTATCATGGGAGCAATACTCGGTCATGATTTTCACGTCCAACAAATTAGGAGAGTACTTGTTTTGGAAGGCGAATATTATGGGATTGCATGAAAAACTAATACCGACCTCTTCCTATAATCACGCGCCATCAATCCCACGCTGCCGTTTCCAAATAGAATGTACGAGAGAAAAAGGATTTGATCCGAAAATCACGGCGCAATTTGACGATCAACATCACGTCCAATTTGATCCGCTAATAACGGCATCTCCCTCACAGAGAAAATCGTGGGCTCATGCAGGCGCTCCATTACTTGCATGCAATAGATAAACTGCTAAGGAAGAAGCATCAAGGCACAGAGAAAATAATGGCTAACAGCCGCGCCGCCCAGTGCAGTTCGCATAGCACGTCGCCCACCTCGCCGCCGGCGCTCGCCCACCTCGCCGCAGTACCTGCGTACGTCGCCCACCTTGCCGTTGCACCCGTCCAAGTCGTCGCCGGAAGTGGCTGGCCGGTCCGCTCGGTCCGGCCCGGGCTTTGCCGCCGCCGGTCCGGTCCTTGAAAACAGGCCCGCTAGGCTGGTCGGTCCGGTCCGGTCCGGACCGCCGGCGGCCGGTCCAAATGGTGGCTCGGTCAGGGACCGGACCGGCCCGGACCGTGTCCACCCTGAGTGTGGACGAAGGACGGGAAGTCCCGGAGGCACATGTGCTTTGTCATGCCGAGAGCATTTGTCACCGGCGTGTCCAGGTAGCCGTTCGTCAGTTTCTCTTCACCTGCTCATCAAACCGAACAGCAGACATGAAACCTCGCTGATTACTTGTTACACATCTCCATGTAAAATCTTGAGAGGTACGATATACACCCACATATGTTTTCAAGAAGTATATTGGTACCTTTAAGCGGAGTGAGGCCTTTCTCCATGAGGAACCGGAAGTTGTAATAGCCCATGTAACCGCACGCGCTCGCGGTCCAGAAGAGCGGGCACGGCACGCCGAGCTCCGCCGCGGCGTCCACCGCGAAGCTCATGATGCTGTCCGCGACGACGCACGTCACGGGCGGCGTCCCCGCTGCGCTTTTGTTGAGGCCGCCAAGCAGGCTCTTCAGGTGGGGGAGGCAGGTGGTCGTTGTGGAGTAGCAGATGGACGCCTGGGATGGTGGCGAAGCGGAAGTCCGGGATGCCCGCGATGGCGCCTGGGCCGCGGGAACGGACAAGGCGCCGGTAGTTGTGCTCGGTGTAGACGAAGGTGATGTGGAAGCCCCTAGAGTGGAGGACCTTGGCCAGCTTCATCATCGGGGTGGCGTGGCCCTGCGCCGGGTACGGCACGCACACCGCGTGGGGCTTGCGGTCGGCGAGCATGTCGTCGCCTGGATAGTGCCGATGGAGATCGAGACTTTGCTTTTCTGGCAGGAAATAAAAGAAATTCAAACTTACGTACGGTACAGAGTGAGTGGGAATACTAATCAGTGCGTGGGCAGCGTGGACAGGGACAGGATAACTCCTCTTTTAGCACTCACCATTCAGCGTACTGTACCGCTAGTTCTTAGGCACGTGAAGACCGACGACTAGCATGTGAGATTCCAAGTTTGAGGCTTTATTTTTTAAGTGTGGGGCCGTATCAAATAGTGCACCACGATTGTCTAATTTAGATCCGGTCAGCAGTGACGTCGTTCATCATGTTTTCCCTCTGTCTCGAATTACTTGTCGGTGAAATGAATGTACTATCTAGACATATTTTAGTTTTAAATACATCCACTTTTATCTATTTCCACGACAAGTAATTCCGGACGAAGAGAGTACTTTATTGTCTAATTGTGCTGTCAAATGCATGTGATTGATGGATGAAGAGAGAGCGAAAAGAAAGAGAAAATGTGGTCCAGTGTGAGCCACATCCCCGTATCCTCATATTTTAAAACGAACTAGAAGTGTGCCCCGCGCATTTGCACGGCTAGATTTTATATATTTTATTTCTTCAAAAGATATTCGATTAACTATCATTCAAATATGACCGACATATATGATTTGTAGAAACACAACCACGATGTGGTGAACATGTATCTATATGAATTGTCTTGTGTTGTCGGTATAAGATTATAAAAAAAAACTGATAGTATTAGTGCTTTTGGCTCATGTTTAAACCATGGACTTTGTACTAATCTTGGACTTTTCCTATTGCATATTTTCTAAAGTAACCAAAACAATGTCATACAATGTGAAAATCGTTGTAGAAGCAATCTCAAATGGAAAAAGTGTCGTGCTTGAGGTTAGTTGAGGCAGTCATTTAGCCTTTTGTCATTGGCTATATGACGATGCTGTTTTTGCAAGATATATCCAAATTAGTTGAAGCAAGCTCATCTCACTTAAAATTACTTTGACAAAAATATAAACATTATATCTCCCTGCTTCACGGTTCCATCTCCCCATCTCTTCATATCATTTTTCCTACATGTGTCTCTGGTACTTTAAGCACAAATAGAATGCCTTATTTATATACTTCACATGGATTATTTTTACAACAGTTTTTGCTAAAACATCCTCTTAGTTACTCTCTTCTTAACTTCAGTTGTGACTTGTGCACATTGTTGTGGCTTTTCACTTGCACATGGTCCTAGCTTATTTGTGTGGAGTGGATGAATAAATTAATTGTGCCGCCATAAATAATGTATTTACTAAACTTAGCTGTGTACATATATTATTTCCCAAGTAAACAGCAACGTGTGACTGTATTAGATGAATAACAGGAGTGGGTTCAAGAGTATAATCAGCAGAGAATATATTCTGAAAATAAGCTTTGGTCGCAGCCCCCATGTCATCTCCGCCATGCTCAACTCCATGCAAGTCTACTAATTTCTTAATATTTTTTTCTTCTTGCTCGCCACACTGACATTGCATGGAAAAGCTTTGTATTACGATCTCCCTCCTTCAGCCACTAAATCCTTGATCTGTGCATCCACATCATCTCCTCGTGATACAACAACTCATCCATTTTACCCTATTCTTTTTAATCTCAGACCAGTCAATGTTCATATTCATGAGCTCTTGAAGCCTCGTTCGTGATATTTTTCCATCTCCCGCGTTACACTACTGAATTTTCTCCGGCTACATTGATGCAACGAGCTCATAAATTTCGCAAGTGCATGTCCAATATCACCCAGAATATTTGCAATTATTTCAGGATGTATTTTGTAGCGGCATCTCCATTTACATTACTGACAACGCACATGGACATATCTGGAGGTCAATATTCAATACAACCTATATAGATACATCTCCTTTTGGAGGTCTTAATATTGACATCTCCTTAGGCATATACAACCTATAATACATCTCCTTTTGAAGGTCTTCATTTTATTGCACCGAGGTAACGTAATCATTCGTCTCATATACTTTTGTCGTGCTATATATGGGACGTGGTTTGTGTTCTTTGACTTGACTGACGTGAGCATGCATGCATGCATTTTTACACACGCGCACAAAGTATAAGTACGTACGCATACACGGTAGTATATGTAATTTTGTAGTAGCATAAATTTCTCCCTGAAATCGATCAGCGTGGAGAGCGAAGCAGCATGGTCTCGATGGTGATTCCCGGACCGAAGGCCAGCATGGCGCCCCACTCCGGCAGCAGATGCCCACCATCCTCTTCCTTCCGACGCCGGCGCAGCTCGTCAAGCACGAAGACGATGGTGGCGCCACTCATGTTGCCGTACTCGCGGAGCACATGCCGGCTGGCCGCCAACTTACCTGGCTCCAGTTTGAGCACCGTGTCTATGTTATCCAGGATGGGACGGCCACCCGGGTGCACCGCCCAGAAGAGCTCGTTCCAGGAACCCGGAGCATCCCCGTCGAATGCGTCGAGGAGGCATCGCTCGACGTTCTGTCCGATCAGCATCGGCACCTGGATGGCGAGGTGGAAGTCTATGCCGCCTGCCGTGGCCTGCATGCCGAGCACGTGCTCGGTCCTCGGGATCGTCGTCTGCGTGGCGGTGACCATCTCGACGAGCGGGCGCTCACCTTCGCCGAAGGGTCCGGCGCCGACGATGACGGCGCCGGCGCCGTCCCCGAACAATCCGTGGCCCACGAGGTTGGCCCCGTCGGGGCTGCCAAAGCAGACAAGGGTCGTCTCCGCGCAGGCCACGAGGACGCGCGCGCCGTGGTTGTTCTCGGCGAGCTCCTTGGCGAGGTGGAGCGCCCTGCCGCCGCCGTAGCAGCCGTGGAGGCTGAGGATGGTGCGGCAGACCGTGGGGCGGAGGCCGAGGAGCGTGGCCAGCTTGAGGTCGGCGCTGGGGGCCTCCCACGCCGAGTAGGTGCTGAAGACGAGGTGGGTGATGTCGGTGGCCGGGCGGCCCCACTCGGCTATGGCCTTGGCGGCCGCGGACTGCGCGAGCTTCGGCACGGCGGTGGCGGCCATTTCTATGCGTGCGTCGAGGGATGGCAGCTCCCTGTCGAGGAGCTCTGGGTGGGCGGCAAGTGTCTCCTCGGTCAGATGGAAGTGGCGCTTTTCAATGCCCGTTTTCTGACCTGGAAATACAAAAAGACGAAACTCATGCATCCTCACATTTTTATCGCAAAAATGCTACATAAACCTATATGTTTTGTGAAAATGTTACATAAACTTAAGTTTCGCCAACTAGTCATCTCCCCCGTAAATTTCATGTGGTTGGCCTCACCTACTAATGAGCTCTTACGTAAGTTTCTTATAAGTAGTTTTAC
>NC_057798.1:21369236-21374201 GCF_018294505.1 Triticum aestivum | reverse complement strand
AATTTCACAGGTTAGGTCAGCTCCTATGTAAGTTTTGTAAGAATTTTTACGTAGGAGTAGCAAAACTCTTTTTATCTTCTTTTTTCATTAAAGATTCCGCTGCGAGGCGACTGGTAGTAGTTATCTCGCGTCAGCTGGCGACTAAGAAAAAAAACATGCAGATTATTGTCAATCCAAGGGAAATAATGAATGCATATATGTGTGCTTACAGATTCTGTTCATCTTTTCCTTGAGTTCGGTGAGGTGCTCGCTCTTGGTCACACGGAACAAGTTGTCGGCGAACATGTCTTGGGGAAGCAAGAGGTTCGTCGGGTTCGCCGTGCCGATGGCGAGCATCGCCGCAGGGCCTTCACCATGCTCTCGAATGACCATCTTTCCTTTGGTTCTTGCAGCCATGGTCGATGGATGAGCACCGTATGTATGTTACCAACGTTCTTTGCTGGGTGCACTGGGGAATGGTCAACCTGCTGATGCGTCTAAGAGGCTCTGTTGGGTCATGCTTTTATAGTTATTTTGGTCTTAACTTTCAACAACCTATGTTTATTGTTTTTCTTTCATCAGAGCCCGAGGCTCTATGTTAAAATAGATTTAGCATTGTAAGAATATCTGTGAGAAAAATGAAAATTACATCCTGGTCCTTGGAAATTTCTAGGTTTCTATGACCCTGCATATGTGGTTCTTTTCTGGAGAGCCCGAGGCTCTATACTTAAATATACTAGCATTACAAGAAAAACTCCAGAAAAAATGATATTACATCTTGGACCTTGGAGTTTTCTCCATCTTATATGACTTGGGAGCCCATGGCCTAGCCTGCAGCGAGACGAGGAAGGCCTTTGTAGCTAGGTTAGCTTCCAAAAACTCGTTCAAGGAGAAACATGTATGCTAGCACTAACGAAAAGATTTAGTAAGTACAAAGCTGTACTAGCTTTTTTACCCACGTAAAGTTTGGCATTAATAATCCCTATATCTTGGGAAATTTGACAAGTGTATGTTTCCCTTCTCGTCAAAAACTGCTCGTCTACTCTTGTGATCTCGTCTTTCCCACTTAACCACGAGTCTCCCTCTCCTTCTCTCAAATCCACTCTTTCATTTTATTGCAAGCCCGCAATAGAAACCAAGAAAAGTTACTAGAATCATCCACAACACCAACTGTCATTTAACCGCTAGAAAAAAAAGTACGTTTGTATCACACAAAGAGAACGGTTCAGTTCAAATGCCTTAAGGGCACAACGGAACATATGCAACATGATTCAATCGGTGTCTCTCAGGGTTAGATTGCATCCGATGACATCACCACTGACGCCAAGCCAATAGCTTAATGATTGTTTCTACAATTCCATTTTTTAATTCAGACCACAAATTAGGCCAACAATACACTGATTTTAATGGTCTCGCCGTTGTTGACGTGACGCTAAAGTTCAATGTGGCATTTAATAAATTTGCATGCACAAAATTTTCTCAATCTAAATAAGGGTCTTTGGTTGCATCTTTCTGCGAGATAGTTTATGAAAAAAAATGGAACGTAGCATGGCAGACGCGGAGGGAGAGAGTATGTACCTAGATCCATGCCGTATGAATTAGTTTGGAGGAGAATGCGCAAAGACAATTCATCAACTAAGCACTTATTTTGACAGATAACTGAAGAAGGTGAATATGCAAATGTGAGCTGGGACAACAATTGCCATTTGAAAACCGGACACAGGAGTATGAGTGTATTGTTGGCTCTGTGAAATTAACGGTAGTTGCCATGCCTCCCATGTATCATTAAATGTAGTTGCCATGTGTAACTAATTGGAGTTGCCACGGTGGTCAAATCATAGTTGCCATATATAATCACCATAGTTGCCGTGTGTGATTAACTTGTTGTCATATATGCACACCTGTAGTTGCCGTGTGTGGTTAAGTCATAGTTGACATGTATGGTCAACAATAGTTGCCGTGTGTGATTAACTAGGTGCCACATATGCATACTTGTAGTTGCCATCTATCGCCGTGTGAGCGTCATGTGGGTGAAGAGCAGTTTCGCTCACACGTTCGGTTGAGCATCCTGTATCCATTCGGGCGAGGAGCGCCCACAAGTGTGACACTAAATGATACGGCCCACACGACGTTGGGTGCTTACAGGCTCTCGACCCAGATGGCGACTGCTTCAAAATTCGTGCAAATAAATCGAATGACATCGAGTGCATGTGAGCATGTTGATAAGTGACACATATGTGGGCGTTATCATTTAGGTTTATTTTTGACAAAAAAACCTCATATATATTAACCAAATCAGCAGTACAAACACCCCTCGATAATAAAGAAAATTTACATCGAGTTACCTGGAGGGTTGATCCTCATCTACCACCCGAATGGCCCGACGCCGCGCCCTTGCTGCTTCTCCATCACCAGAGCCAACTTATCATTATTCATTGTGGACTGAAAGAAATCAATGTTGTCTCGTCAGACAATTTGGAGAAGAAGATGTTAACGTTGCAAGAGCCGCAGATCCAAGAGCCAAACCTCCAAAACTGCTCATGGGCCTCACGCCAGCCCCGAAGGCCACACTAATGTGATGAAGATGCTGAAGTGCGAAATTGCAAAGGGAAGGTCGTCGTAGCCTTGCCGACAAACCTTGCATACCCTAGCCAAAGCAACCAGAGAGGTCTGTAGGAATCTATGCCATTGAGCCATCAACACTATTGAGATGGGATGCTTGATGGAACCATATTCATCAGGTCGACGTAATCATCATCACCACCACTAACACACCTCTGCGGGACCCTAACCCCAAACTATCTACGAGCCAAGGTTAATGCATTGATATTACCCACCCCTCACACCGCCGGTGAGGCTGGCGAAGGATGGTGGAACCTGCCAGCTCGATGTTGGTGGTGTATGGCGACACGTTGGATCTTCCTTGTCGCCTCATGGGGGATAAAGAGAAAAGTTTTGGAAACAGAAACTAACTACCAGATCTGCGGCAACAAATCACTATATAAACATAGAAAAGAAAGACAAGTTCACTGTTCCAACTTCTGGAAGTTTGGTGAAACAAAAGTGCACCGCACTAAAAGTATAAGAATTCGTGGTATTTATCTTATGTATGTCATTGTACTTATAATTCTTTACAATATATATATTTCTTACAAGATAAATAAGTAAAATCCGATAGTAAAATCCGATGGTGTTTCAATGTATGCAATTATTTGCTCTTAGCAGCAGGAAGTTAGCTAGGAAGTAACGTCAAGATTAGATAGTGATTGCAATAATGAAATTTTTCTATATGGAGTGTGTTATTGTACACTAATTAATTAGTGTGTGATTGCATGACGCTCCACAACTTGTCCTTACTAGTAGTCTATTGTCCGACATCTCAATCACCCTTTACATACGTCTTCCTCTTCTTGGACATCATTACTCAATTCATGGTTATAGGTCGCTTTAGACAAAAAGTGTGATGTTGCTTCTTTGAACAATGATAGTAAATGTGGGTACATGCATGTATATATCTTGAGGTATAATTGGCTGGGCAATCTTCTTTCCTTACTAGTCTTCAAATAAATAATAGAGAGGTAGGAGAAGTGGTCAGATCGAAGAATAATCAACCATATTTGAAGAAGTGGTCAGATCAAAGAATAATCAACCATATTTGAAGAAGTGGTCAGATCAAAGAATTATCAATGATGTTTCACAAATATCACATCCCACTAGTTGCGGTGCAACTATACCGAGCTATTGACGTATGATACCAACTTCCATGTCCATGACACCCCTACTCACGGTAAATCCTTAAGAATATGCTTAATTATTAATATTAATTATCAAAGAAAAGAGGGGCACGATGATGTATGGTTGAAGAATACGCTCAAATTTAAAAAAATTCACAAATACAGTTAAAGTTCCAAACCTCAATAATGAACGACACTTAAAAGTGAGGTAACTTTGGGAAGTCTAAAGTCAAGAGGAGTATGCCTATAATTTTACCAGTGCCATTAGTTCTATTCCTTTTAAGTATCTCGGAATACATATCTCTACTATTCAAAGGGAGATTTCTTGTTTCGCTTCCATGGCTTCCATCCCTCCTAGCGATTGATGCCCCTCCCATGGATTTTTTTTCAAACCACGTGATAACCCTCATTATTATTATTCCAAACCGACCCCACCTCCTCTTTTCTGGGGTAAGAATCCCTTGCAAAGCAACTGACGAAAATCAAATAAATCACCAATAGCAAGAAATCCCTTGCAAGCAAACAACAAAATCAAACCATGTAATTTCATGTACACAAACTCAGACATGCCATATCTTACCATATGAATTCTCTCCCCATATCATATCTCAATCTCAACCCAATCAAAATTCTCCTATGCGGAACCACTAAAATAAAGTAGCCCCTGTTGAAACATATGGGTATTTAGCTAGTGCGGTTAAATAGCTAGGTAACATCTGGAAAGGGCTCAAGGAGAAAGTAGAAGCTGAAATTCCTATTAGGAAATGGGGCTAGTTTCCATTGGTGGGAGGCTTCTCCTGTTGGAGACTTGTCCTTACTTGTACTAACGATTCCATGGGTAATCCTTCCTACTAGTCGCATTTGTGGCATGTTGATCATCCTATACATACGTGTTCCACTTCTTGGCCTTCACTACTCACTGGCCGCATGGTCAGAGGTCACACACTTTAGTAGACAAGTGTTAGAAAAAAAATCCAAGGCGCATAGTCAATCTACCGAGAATTAAGCAATCACACGAGGCACTACACCGAAATTTGCTAACGAGGTTCACCATCATGGCTACATCCCCGGGGCTTGACTATTGGCACTCCTACCCATGATACAACCCCACTAACCATGACCGACCACCCATGAGTCCATCAAGATTCATTCTGGACACCTGGGCTATGATACGACTTGTTGCGCAATACAAGGTCCATGGTGACCGATGTGTGTGTGGGATTGTTGGGTTTAGTCCCACATCAGTTCTGGG